>NW_028246502.1:0-249513 GCF_964263255.1 Lissotriton vulgaris
GGCTGATTCTGCTGTAAAAACAGTTCTCTTTTTGCCTTCGGCTAGGGCTGTTTCTTTTGCTATAGCAGTCTGTACTGCCTTCACAGTATTTTCTTTAAGACTGAATTTTTTTTCTGTTTGTGTGTACAAATTTGATCTGTATGCTATTGGTACCGTTTCTCCCTCATTAGAGGTCAGGTACGTGAATCCGCATCTTCCTGGGATGACTCGGATTACAAGGTTGCGCGTATTATCACGTGTTTCTAAATTTGTTTTAGCTAACATGTCTGTTTGCAGTGATCTTAAAATTTCTGTGTGTGTCTGAGTCCAATTTATTGGTTTGAAATCAGGTTTTATTAATTCGTAGAGAGGTTTAACCCTCTCTGCATAATTTAGAATGTAAGTTCTTCCGAAATTCAGGAAGCCTAGTACCGATTGTAAGTTCTTCAGCGTTTTTGGGGCTTGGGGTACATCGCACTTCTCTAAAAAGTTGTCTGCTAGGCTCTTGCCTTCACTTGATAATTCGTATCCTAAGAACAGGACCATCAGATGGGCAATTCGTGACTTTTTAAAGTTGAATTTGTAACCCTCTGCTGGGAACCCAAGTATTATGGTGTTCACTCTTTTTAAGGGAGTATCCAAGTCGTCGTCTGTAAGATAGATGTCATCGACATAGGATAATGCCTCATCATCATATATTTGTAGTAACTCTGTTACTCTGGCTGAGAATAACCTGGGCTGTTCTTGAATCCCTGTGGGAGTCGACAGAAATTTCTGCAACCCCATTATTGAGAAAGCGGTCAAATACCTGCTTTCGGGTGCAATATTTTGACAAAAGAATCCATTAGAAATGTTTAATGTTGTTTTGTATTTTTTGCGAACTATGTTATTCATTAGTGCCGCACTGTGCGAATTTTGTACCGCAAATGTTTTGCAACACGAGTTAAGGTGTCTGTAGTCCAAGACTAGACGATATGAATTGTCTGGTTTGGAGACAGGAAACAAAGGATTGTTCATTTGAGAGGTGCATGTTTCAATCACCCCTTGGTATTCAAGTTGATCTAAAATCTCCCTGACCTGTTATTTTGCTTCTTGCTTAATTGGGTACTGCCTTTGTGAAGTTGGTTCACATTTTAACTGGATTTTGTGAGCAGGAGAGTCCTCATCCCATCCTACATGATTCTTATATAATGCAGATGCTTGAGCTACTGACCATTTTCTAGCATACACATATTTTCTATGAATTGGAATATGATTTGAGAAGTTAGGCATAATCATTTCTTCGCCATGAGGGCACTCCCTGACAAACTCTGGTGGCCAGTCTTTTTCAGCTAATAAGATGTCATAGCATTTTGAGAGGTTATCCCAAAACAGACCCCTTAGTTTCCTAGTCTTATCTCCCTCTATACGCAGTGTTATTTTGTATATTTTATGAGGTTCGCTAACTCTGGTATCTGCAGTTTCCACTTGAATGTATTCATTCGTGTCCACTGTCTCCAGATGATTCATCAGGATCTTGCAAGCTATGCTGATTTCTGCTGTGCTGTCTAGCATTGTCTGTGCCCACCTTCCGTTTTTCAGCTGTGTCCTCAGTATTCTCGGCATGTTCAATTATTCTAATACTGGCTACCTTCTTTCTTGAAAATTGTAATTTTTTACTCTGAGCAAGTTCCTTGTCTTTGGACTTGGCGTGCTCTTCCCTTTGTTCTGACCGTCCTCTTCTTTCCGATTTCTGCGAAAAAGATCGAGAGGGACGTGTATCATTACTTTGATATCTATCAGGTTTTTTCAAATTATCCCTATTTCTAAGATTGTACCTTTTCTCAGAGGGCTCCCTTAGGGGAGACTGGTGTTCTCGGTTCGGAGTTCTTTCCCTACGCCGAGGAGACCTTACTCTGGACTGGAATCTGTTTTCTTTGGGACTGGATTGTTTATTTCCATCCCAGCTCTATTTTGGAGTATTTTGATTATTTTTAATAAATATTTTTTCAGGATTTTCAAGTAGTTGGGGTTTTACCGGTTTCCCACCCAAACTAGCTCTTCCTAGTTCTTCATAGGTTTTTCTATGATTCTGGCAAGTTCAATTGGTTGATCTGTTATATCTGTTTCCTTCAGTTTCTGGCGGATCGCCACAGATGCTGCTTCTCCCTTTATGTTGAAGTATATGAAAGGGTCCCAGACCAGAAAACACAATAGATAATTAATCTTCACACAGTTACACAAGATCAAAACCAAAAGGTACTTATGGTTGACAGTGTTTTTATTTTCACTGAACCCAGAAAAAACGTATAATGTTTTTACATTCACTAGTATTATGCACAAAGATCAAGTGTGCCCACACAGGGGAGGGGGAGGAGTGCAGAAGGAGGGGTGAGGGGGGGGGGGGGGGTTTAAGTGTTACAATTAGTTAACATCACTAATCATAAGCACAAATCCACAGGTGAAACCATCATTATCATTGATCCATGAGTGAGAGATCAAGAAAAACACATGTTAAATAAACCATTGTACATGAAACAGAGACTCCTGTAATGATTCTTAATATCAAAATTGGGGTAAGGAGTTCGTATAGGTAGAAGATGGTCTACGTTTCGACCCAAAGGTGTAGGACATTGGATCCTTACTGGAGGGTCTTCATCAGGACGTGAGGGGGTGAAGGGAACGGTGGGGCAGAGTCCTGAAGTATAATATGGAAAAAATACGCATTATTTTAAACGGTCTCAAAAGAGTCCCGACATACATAATTTAAAAAGCCCGAAGGCCGGTCACATCAAATTACACAAACGTGAGAGAGGAGTTATAAGGGTTAAAAAGGAGGGTAGATGGACTGAGGGCAAAACAAAAATGATTACCTGACAGCGCAGGTAGACAAAATCACAAGCCTACTGGGCGTGTTGCGTCTCCAGGCAGGGCCAGTCCGAGTAAATATTAAAGGTGTCTGGAAAAACATGAAAAACGTTCGGTACAATAGCACCAAAAACCAGTGATACCCTGTTAGGGAACAGGTAGGGCACAGGGGCGTCAAAAGCCTGTCCGTCGACCATTCAGACGAAGATCTTCACCTACAAACAATATCAAGTTCTCCTCAAGTCACACACCAATTGTAACTCCACCAATGTGGTTTATTGTATAATATGCCCTTGTGACCAGATATATGTGGGTCAGACACAGCAACGTGCGAAGGTACGTTTTCTGCAGCATTGCAGCCGTGTGAGATGTAAGGTCGTGGGAGCCCCCCTGGTCGATCACTGTAACACACACAACCACCCCCCTGAAAGTCTGAAGTGGATTATCCTTGAACAGGTCCGACTGGGCCCCAGGGGCGGTAGCATCGAACCCGTCCTCAATGTAAGGGAGATTAAGTGGATTCGCTTTTTTGATTCAGCATCCAGTGGTTTAAATTAATCAGAAAGTAGTTTTGCACAGATGGCCATGCTGTGAATTAGGTCTTTTCCTTCCTAGCTCTGTGGTGCCTTTACATACTAATTTGCTGACTATCTAATTCACCTGTCTCTTTAATACATTTTGAGCGTTTCTTTTCTGAATCCATGCAGGGCTCCTTTGGGGAACCGTACGTGTATCTTTGCGAGCTGTTGCTTTCTGACCCCTAGCCGCTTGACTACCTTGTTTGGCTTGTCCGCGACCATGGAGTACAGATGCTGTATACTAAGGTTATAGTTTATGTTATTATAAAATGGTTGCTATATGGTTTTTCTTGTATAATTTTCCTTTGACCCATATGCTCCTCGACTACCATACTGGGTTGGTCCGCGCATATGGTGGACAATCAACACACACGGAATCTTTGTACAATATTCCTTTGACCATATGCGCCTTGACCACCATGTTGGGTTGGTCCGCGCACATGTAGGACAATCAACACATACGTAACCTTTGTATAAAACTCTTTTGACCAATATACGCATTGACCACCATGTTGGGTGGGTTCGCGCATATGTATGACAATCAAGCCCTTTCCCTTGAATGCGGTTTTCTTAAGGTTTTCCTCCCCTGTTTTGAGACACCGGCCCTTTTACCGACATGCTGGGCAGGTTCGTTCTGAATCTGTTTTTAATTGTAAATTACTGTAGGTTGAACCAACACTAATGTGTTATACCAATATCAACCCCCGTCCCCCTCTGAAAAAATCCCCGTGATCCAGTCTTTCCTCTAATAGGGACGCCTCCCTGTTACTCAGCAACGCGTTTGAGTCTTTCTTTTGGGAGTTTATATAATCGATCCGGGTAGCCATGGCAACACTTCCTGGTTCCAGGCATACACGCGCTAACGCTGGCTCCGCTCTGACCCTTCACGGGTAAGTTCCCTGAAAGCAGCCGCGTCTGCTACCGTTCTTAGTTTATTTTAGAGCCAAACCGGTTTCCTCACTCTGTCCTTGACAATCGTTTTTACAGATGGCTGCCTGATCCACTTTTTGGGACGCTCAGGCTACGGAGGCCCCCTGCCACTTCCAAGGAGACACGCTGAGCCGGCTCCTTGCTGATAGCATTTCACAATCCCCCTTGGGTGAGTCATAGCTCGTTATTTACAGTTTTTTACAGAAGGCGTGCCATACTGCTTGCATTGTTTGATATCTGATACTCCGCTCGCTCTTCACAGACGAGCGCCTGGGAGTTTGCCATAATCGCGTTTGAGGGACCCTATCTGCCGTGCCATCCAGAACGGTTGACCTATTTACCAACAGGTAGGCTTTTGACGCCCCTGTGCCCTACCTGTTCCCTAACAGGGTATCACTGGTTTTTGGTGCTATTGTACCGAACGTTTTTCATGTTTTTTCAGACACCTTTAATATTTACTCGGACTGGCCCTGCCTGGAGACGCAACACGCCCAGTAGGCTTGTGATTTTGTCTACCTGCGCTGTCAGGTAATCATTTTTGTTTTGCCCTCAGTCCATCTACCCTCCTTTTTAACCCTTATAACTCCTCTCTCACGTTTGTGTAATTTGATGTGACCGGCCTTCGGGCTTTTTAAATTATGTATGTCGGGACTCTTTTGAGACCGTTTAAAATAATGCGTATTTTTTCCATATTATACTTCAGGACTCTGCCCCACCGTTCCCTTCACCCCCTCACGTCCTGATGAAGACCCTCCAGTAAGGATCCAATGTCCTACACCTTTGGGTCGAAACGTAGACCATCTTCTACCTATACGAACTCCTTACCCCAATTTTGATATTAAGAATCATTACAGGAGTCTCTGTTTCATGTACAATGGTTTATTTAACATGTGTTTTTCTTGATCTCTCACTCATGGATCAATGATAATGATGGTTTCACCTGTGGATTTGTGCTTATGATTAGTGATGTTAACTAATTGTAACACTTAACCCCCCCCCCTCACCCCTCCTTCTGCACTCCTCCCCCTCCCCTGTGTGGGCACACTTGATCTTTGTGCATAATACTAGTGAATGTAAAAACATTATACGTTTTTTCTGGGTTCAGTGAAAATAAAAACACTGTCAACCATAAGTACCTTTTGGTTTTGATCTTGTGTAACTGTGTGAAGATTAATTATCTATTGTGTTTTCTGGTCTGGGACCCTTTCATATACTTCAATCTATTACCCAGGTCCCACTGACCACATGGGTCGAACCCTTCTGTCTACAACATACTTCGAGCAGACGCTGGTCTGCGAGGTTCTCTTTTATATATCTATTTCTATTTCTTCCTATTCTTTTCTATTTTTCAACCATCATGGTTGATAAGGAGGTTCTTTCCTATACTGAGGACTATATTAAACAATTCCTCTCAGACTCTGCAAATACCTTTCTGTCCTCCACCACACCTGTGATTGACTTCTCTCTCAACGATAAAATCAATCAGCTGGAGCGTCTTGAGAAGAAACTTATTCGAACTAAACTTCATGGGCACTTTCTAGCACAGTGTCTCCAATCCAACATCATCCCTGTGGGCCTACAGGTCAAAGTTGAACCTGCTATTTTCATTGACGTTCCCAAGTTCCGTGAGGGTTTCAGTTTTGTCGCGAACAATTGTTCGCGACACTGGATGGTTCTCGGCATCGAAACAGCCAGTGAACAAATTGCTATTCTAACTAAGCAGATAACGGACCTGAAAGCCGAGATAAGTGGGGACTCCACCCTCACTAACTCCAAAGAGGCATTGACCAAACTGGTGGCGACCCTCCAAGATTTTGAAACAACTACCATCAAAAAGAAACTTGAAAAATTAGCCCGCGACGTGAGGTCGTACGACAAAAAAAGAACATATCCCTACCTCCTGGACGAGTACTACAGACAAGACAACCAAGGGAGATTTACTAACCGCGGCCGGGGTTCATACAGAGGCAGGCGAAATTTTACAACCTTCTCAGATTCCTCGTACAGTTCAGGGGAGGACTCTGAACGAGCCGGCCCTAGCGGTGCTTACGGTTACCAGGACTCCTACGGACCATCCCACCAACCCCAACCTTTTTTAGGACAGGGAGGATGGAGACCCCCACGGGGCAGAGGAAACAATTGGGACAGGGGTACTGGCAGAGGCCAATACAATGCGGGCCAGGAGTGGGACTCCGGCAGAGGGAGAGGCACAAAGCAAGTGAGCTTCCCCCAGGAGGAACATGGGGAGAGATCCACACGCAGGAAGAACTACAGGTGGTAAAGGAGACCTCCCCTGTGATTAACATCTCTACCTACACCCTCAAGGAGGATGAAACCAAAGTATTAAGTTGTGGCCTATCCTTTGTTCCCACCTCTACACCGGACCCCTTTAATACTGTGGTCGAACTCCATAAGTTCTTTAGGAAGATAAGACTGCAATATTTTTTCATGGATAAGCCCTATCAACCAGCCTCCTCAGCAACCAACCTAAGGTTACCGTCCACCTTTGTACCATCCACGTATGCCATGACTCAACGAATTCTGGCCTACGAGAGTCTAGTGCTCCGCGATGTGCAAACTATCCTGAATGACAATACCTTCACGAAACACAACACGAGTAGAGCTGAGAAGTTGGCACTCCAATCCCTAAAGGATAATACCACAATAGTTGTGAAACCCGCGGACAAAGGCGGAGCAATTGTTATACAGGACCAGGATAACTATACTAACGAGATCCTACGACAGCTAAACGACGGGATCAGCTATAGACAATTGGGTGGGGACCCATCTCAAAGTATTATGGCTGAGATTCTGAGGGTCACCCAAGATGGCCTCCAACAAGGGTTTCTATCGGAACATGAGTTCCAGTATTTGAATCAGAAGCACCCTCGCCTCCCTACCATTTATACTTTACCCAAGGTCCACAAGGATCTCCAAAAGCCCCCGGGACGCCCTATTGTGTCCGGCTGTGGCTCCCTGCTGGAACCACTATGCAGATATATAGACTTTTAACTAAAACCACTGGCCGAGGCTACAACCACATACTTAAGGGACACCACTCAAACCATCAACCTGATCGATGGACACCCTTTCGACTCTACACGAGATCTCCTGGTAACGTGCGACATTGTATCTTTGTACACCAGCATACCCCAGGATGAGGCCCTGGCGGCAATGTCGATTGCCCTTGACAAACGGGAGGCACCTGTTCAGGTACCAACAACATTCATCATCCTCTTGCTCAAGATCGCTATGATGAGGAACTTCTTCTTTTTCCGCAATTCCTTCTATCTCCAGACCAAGGGTGTGGCGATGGGGGCGGCCTTTGCTCCTGATCTGGCCATAATCTTCATGTCTATGTATGAAGATACTTTTGTACTCACCAACGCTAATCCTTTCAGATCTCAAATACATCTTTGGATGAGATACATAGATGACGTCATCTGCATCTGGTCAGGCACTGAGGATGACATTACCAACTTCTTCAACTGGCTCAATGACAGATCACCGGACATCAAATTTACCACTAAAGTGGATAAAAAATCCATCGATTTCCTGGATTTAACCATCTTTGTGGAAAATGAAATCCTCCAAACTAACTTGTTTAGGAAACCCACGGAGAGGAATTCCCTCCTTCTGTATTCCAGTCACCACCCTAGGGGCCTCCGTGACAACCTCCCCTTCGGCCAGTTTTTGCGTATTCGCCGAAATTGTAGCAGGAAGGAGGACTACATGGACCAATCCTCAATCCTATTGGGCAGACTACTTGAACGCGGATACCCCAGGCGGTTGGTAAAGAAAGCCATGAAGAGAGCATGGTTCAACCCCAGAGAGACTTTACTAGAACCGGGCGACAAACAGAACAAGAATGAGGACCGCATGATCTGTGTTACAACTTTTTCCACAAAAAGCAACAGGATAAAACATACCATCAATAAATATTGGAACCTGATATCTGAGGACCTAAATATGAAGTGCCCTCCTCTCCACGCTTTCAAAAAGGCAAGGAATATCCGAGACTATGTGGTGCGCTCCTTTCTATCGAGCCCAGCTGAACAATCGATCACAACCATGTGGAACCTTCCCCCTATTGTAAGACACTACCGATGTGGGTCCTGCAAAGCCTGTCCGTCGACCATTCAGACGAAGATCTTCACCTACAAACAATATCAAGTTCTCCTCAAGTCACACACCAATTGTAACTCCACCAATGTGGTTTATTGTATAATATGCCCTTGTGACCAGATATATGTGGGTCAGACACAGCAACGTGCGAAGGTACGTTTTCTGCAGCATTGCAGCCGTGTGAGATGTAAGGTCGTGGGAGCCCCCCTGGTCGATCACTGTAACACACACAACCACCCCCCTGAAAGTCTGAAGTGGATTATCCTTGAACAGGTCCGACTGGGCCCCAGGGGCGGTAGCATCGAACCCGTCCTCAATGTAAGGGAGATTAAGTGGATTCGCTTTTTTGATTCAGCATCCAGTGGTTTAAATGAATCAGAAAGTAGTTTTGCACAGATGGCCATGCTGTGAATTAGGTCTTTTCCTTCCTAGCTCTGTGGTGCCTTTACATACTAATTTGCTGACTATCTAATTCACCTGTCTCTTTAATACATTTTGAGCGTTTCTTTTCTGAATCCATGCAGGGCTCCTTTGGGGAACCGTACGTGTATCTTTGCGAGCTGTTGCTTTCTGACCCCTAGCCGCTTGACTACCTTGTTTGGCTTGTCCGCGACCATGGAGTACAGATGCTGTATACTAAGGTTATAGTTTATGTTATTATAAAATGGTTGCTATATGGTTTTTCTTGTATAATTTTCCTTTGACCCATATGCTCCTTGACTACCATACTGGGTTGGTCCGCGCATATGGTGGACAATCAACACACACGGAATCTTTGTACAATATTCCTTTGACCATATGCGCCTTGACCACCATGTTGGGTTGGTCCGCGCACATGTAGGACAATCAACACATACGTAACCTTTGTATAAAACTCTTTTGACCAATATACGCATTGACCACCATGTTGGGTGGGTTCGCGCATATGTATGACAATCAAGCCCTTTCCCTTGAATGCGGTTTTCTTAAGGTTTTCCTCCCCTGTTTTGAGACACCGGCCCTTTTACCGACATGCTGGGCAGGTTCGTTCTGAATCTGTTTTTAATTGTAAATTACTGTAGGTTGAACCAACACTAATGTGTTATACCAATATCAACCCCCGTCCCCCTCTGAAAAAATCCCCGTGATCCAGTCTTTCCTCTAATAGGGACGCCTCCCTGTTACTCAGCAACGCGTTTGAGTCTTTCTTTTGGGAGTTTATATAATCGATCCGGGTAGCCATGGCAACACTTCCTGGTTCCAGGCATACACGCGCTAACGCTGGCTCCGCTCTGACCCTTCACGGGTAAGTTCCCTGAAAGCAGCCGCGTCTGCTACCGTTCTTAGTTTATTTTAGAGCCAAACCGGTTTCCTCACTCTGTCCTTGACAATCGTTTTTACAGATGGCTGCCTGATCCACTTTTTGGGACGCTCAGGCTACGGAGGCCCCCTGCCACTTCCAAGGAGACACGCTGAGCCGGCTCCTTGCTGATAGCATTTCACAATCCCCCTTGGGTGAGTCATAGCTCGTTATTTACAGTTTTTTACAAATGCGTGCCATACTGCTTGCATTGTTTGATATCTGATACTCCGCTCGCTCTTCACAGACGAGCGCCTGGGAGTTTGCCATAATCGCGTTTGAGGGACCCTATCTGCCGTGCCATCCAGAACGGTTGACCTATTTACCAACAGGTAGGCTTTTGACGCCCCTGTGCCCTACCTGTTCCCTAACAGGGTATCACTGGTTTTTGGTGCTATTGTACCGAACGTTTTTCATGTTTTTTCAGACACCTTTAATATTTACTCGGACTGGCCCTGCCTGGAGACGCAACACGCCCAGTAGGCTTGTGATTTTGTCTACCTGCGCTGTCAGGTAATCATTTTTGTTTTGCCCTCAGTCCATCTACCCTCCTTTTTAACCCTTATAACTCCTCTCTCACGTTTGTGTAATTTGATGTGACCGGCCTTCGGGCTTTTTAAATTATGTATGTCGGGACTCTTTTGAGACCGTTTAAAATAATGCGTATTTTTTCCATATTATACTTCAGGACTCTGCCCCACCGTTCCCTTCACCCCCTCACGTCCTGATGAAGACCCTCCAGTAAGGATCCAATGTCCTACACCTTTGGGTCGAAACGTAGACCATCTTCTACCTATACGAACTCCTTACCCCAATTATGATATTAAGAATCATTACAGGAGTCTCTGTTTCATGTACAATGGTTTATTTAACATGTGTTTTTCTTGATCTCTCACTCATGGATCAATGATAATGATGGTTTCACCTGTGGATTTGTGCTTATGATTAGTGATGTTAACTAATTGTAACACTTAAACCCCCCCCCCCCCCCCTCACCCCTCCTTCTGCACTCCTCCCCCTCCCCTGTGTGGGCACACTTGATCTTTGTGCATAATACTAGTGAATGTAAAAACATTATACGTTTTTTCTGGGTTCAGTGAAAATAAAAACACTGTCAACCATAAGTACCTTTTGGTTTTGATCTTGTGTAACTGTGTGAAGATTAATTATCTATTGTGTTTTCTGGTCTGGGACCCTTTCATATACTTCAATCTATTACCCAGGTCCCACTGACCACATGGGTCGAACCCTTCTGTCTACAACATCTCCCTTTATGTTGGCTGGTAATAATATAGCTGAGACCTGCTTGAAGTCTTTTAGTAATTTCATACCAAGAGTTAAAGCAGGTTCTGGACCGTATTCATTTTGAATCTGTCTTAGTACATCTGGTATTACCGCCAGAGACGGAACACCATGTGTTTTTGTGTAAATGGAGGCAAAGACTGTACCCCAAATGTCACGGTCCTCCACATGTGGTGCGACCCCCATTGGAAGGCAGATGGTCAGAATTCTGTGTTTCTCGCTAGGGGTAGTATTTGGGAATACCGCCTCTATCTGAGTTATTTTTTGTGCTAGCCAGAATGGAATTTGTTCCCGTTTTGCGGGTGTTTTAACAAGACATGATTGTATGTTCTGTGGTGTAATTTTATTTGTGTTCCCCTGATGAGGGGTTAGCTGTTGCATATTAACTGCTGGTTGGACTGTTGCAGTCCTCATTACATATTGGACTAACTGTCTGTGAATTTTAATTAGTAATTTTAGCTGAGCTAAAAGTTCTTTGTCTGACATTTTTTCAATGCCAGGATGTGGTGTGTAGCTGGCTAGAACCGGCCACGTTGCTCTTGGTCTACCTAGTGGACCAAGCCTGGTGATGTGATCATTATGTTTTAGGGCGCCTTTAAACCAGAGCAGGTGCTATCGGTATTTTAATGGAATTTCAATCTCCTCGAAAGGAGCGTATTCTTCCGGAGGTTTGTAAATGTGGAATTCGTGTGTTGTAGCGTTTGCCGCTGGAAAGTTTATCCATGAATAGAATACCTCTGTCTGCCGATATTCGTGTGCCTCTATCACGAAAATGACTGTACCACCTCGTGCTGTCAGTCCATTTTCTATAAGTTTTAAAGTTATAGTTTTTCTTATGTTGACTGGAATGAGGATAGCATTCCGGTCATTCTGTAGGAGACTCGTGTCATCCTCTAGGAGTTGATTTGCTATTCTCAAAGGCTCCGTTTCTTCCGCACTTCCTACCATTTTACTGGAATAGTTTTTTGTTGCAGATCAGGTTTTTCAAGAAAACAAAAGATTAGGTGCACAATATTTTGAAACACTGTATCCTTCAACGTTGACTAAACCAGAAACTCCAAAACAAAAGAGGAAGCGTAGTGGTGCTGATAGAATCACCCTCCTAACAGTATTATATAAACAATGAGATTCTATCAATGTGCTATTGTGATTATTTTTCAGGTTTTATTTTTTGTGTCTAGTGAAATACTAGGCTCTCTCTTAGGTCTAGAAAGACGAGAGCATTATGTGCTTTTTAAAATACCCCTCACACACTAAAAAGTCCTTTAGTGTCATGCTTCATCATAGGGGTCTTCCCGTCCCTCTAGCGGGGCGGGGCATGCTGCGACCAACGAACTGCGCGGGGAGCACCTATTTTGTGACAGAAGGCTATGTGTAGGTGTAGGGGGTGTCCGTGAAGTGTAGGGACCTGACAACTTAGTGCAGAGTTTAAAAAAAAAAAAGTAAAAATTCCCTGGCTAGTAGAAAAAATATATTTTATTCGCTTCTCTAGCTGGGAACGTTAAGAAGGGGATTTTGAGGTAGAGCAATAGCTTGCTACTGAGTCGACATGTTTCGTAAGCAGTCCCCTACTGCTTACTCATCAGGACCATATAGTGATCCCTACTACAGATTGCTCAGTTCTAAAGTAATAAGCCTACCGTCCTACAAACAAACAGCAAAAATAGGCTGACTGTTTGGGCTTCAGGGCATGAGCTGGCCCAAGTGAAGCATGGTAAATTTCATTAAATAACAAAGAAATTGACCTATTGGGGTCTCTGTAAAGGAAAACTGGAAAAAGAGAGAAAGAAAAACACAACATAAATATGTCTGTCTCACATTATATTGTGTATTGGCACAAACTATGAGATATAGTCAAGGAGCACAATAATAGACTGGCCTCGTACTGATGAAGCGATTGTTATACCTTTCATGATCGAACAAGCAGGTCTAATATACCTCTCGTGACTGGTTGAATTCACCAAACATGTCTTGTAAAGCCCTCCTAATGTTGGGGCAAAAGTTCATCTCATCAAACATACAACTGCGACTCAACACATACAAACAAACAGCCCGTCAGGGGAGAAGTTTAGGAAACCCTTATTCACGTTTAAAAACAGTGATTGTAGACTTTGACCGTCGTGATGGCGTTATACGTACTATTTCCACAAGTGTTCAATGCCCCATGAGCTTGCAGGCGAAGGGTATTCAACGCGGTGGACTTTAAAACAAAACCACCCCCTTGTATCAATTACGGCTTTTATCTGTAATTCGTGGTTGCCCCCGTGAACAAGTTATTAAAGACTCGAGGTCGGAGTCTATTACTTACATCACCGGTACAAGAACAATGCCTTAATCCTACCTCCGTGCTGCTCCGAGGACTACTGGTGTCTTGCGTTGGGCATCGTTTAAGAAACCCCTTCAGTATTGCATTGTCATCTCCGTGGACGGATACCGGCACAAAAGCTAGTGCGCTAACCTATGATGGCCGCCGCTTGTGGCACAGTAGTGCGATGAAACCGGAAGTCTTTCTACTCTTTCTTAAAAATGTTCAGAAAGAGTTTATAATTAGCAGGCGAATCGCTGTAAAGTTTCAAAATTATATTTAATTCCTAAAAGAGAATTTATTTTGTGGGGGATGGATTTTCTTTGAGAATTTTGGCATAAAACGAGCCACATAACTGGGATGGTAGTTATGGATGAAGATATTAGTGATCCATGTGGCTAGAGCATACTAAGGGGACAGAACAAAGGTACAGTTTATCACGAATATTACCCACTGCTCAGTATCAGTAATATTGGGGATTTTTTGGGGAAAGTAGGGTATAACGTAATACAGGGGTGGTAATGTTTACAAGGTGCATAGTCGATGAGATATGCAGCCGGACTCGGACAAGATTGTCAAGGGTATGACTCTGGTGGCGGTCAGGAGTTCTTTATAACTGGCCCCAGGGTATCTCATCGTTCAAACCAATTTTATGGGATTGAATACGAAACACCCATCTTTGTTCTTTCTCCAGGAGGTAATTCTCATTACAAACCTGTTCTATTATAGTCCAGGAGATGTCGTCGGGCTTGTGATTCTTTTCCAGGAAATGATTTGTGGGTTTGGTACTTGATTTCTTACATTTTATTGTACTTTTATGTAAAGTAAAATACGTACAGTAAAAGGAGTATTATGAAATAATACTGTAAAAGCATTGATATGGTTTCTTAGCCATAAGATACTTAAAATGAATAAAATATAATATATACATTCATATATACATTGTCTAATATGCTCAACTGGTGCTTCTAACTACGCCTACCCCGGTGTACCTGACCTAAGTCTAATACGTGGGAGGGAGTAAGTAGGTAGAAGTTTAAGTTAAGTTGGTGTTGCCAAGAATCTGATCCAAGAATTCTCTCTAAGGGTTTAGTCAGCATCGTACCTTTGGAATAGAATATAGGAGGTCTAGTATCTCTCTCTCAGGACTCGATATCCCAGTCACCCGCAAGGGTAGGATGGAAACGCCGGAGCTGGATTTTCTCGGCAGGAGAAAAGACAGCGTCTTTCTCAGCGTGTCAAAGAGGAGGGGCAGCGTCCGTGGGCTTCTCGCGTCTGCTGGGCTCTCTGCAAGGGGACAGCTGCTCTGCTCCAGAATTCACCACCGTGTGTTTGCTTAAGGCAACGTTGGTATATTTATACCTGAAAGGTGCAGAGTTTGACGTAAGGTTTGGACATAAGACGTCAATAAAGATGTCACTAAGAACTGGCCGTTCTTACAGTGCTTGCAGGAGTTCTATTACAAATCAAAACAAAGCAAGTGGGGATTTCCCAGGTTGCTGGAGGTTTGGTGTGTCGAAAGAACTCGGTGGACTTTCTAGGAATCCAAGGAAGTAGCTTTTGCCGTGCCTTGGACTGCAAGGGCGATTTACTAAAATATGGATCTGGTTCTTATGCCATTATAGGGATATGTATTGATTATAGCCGTATAAGGGCATAAAGTCGCAATATTGATTTGGGTTCCTAGATAAAACACATCAGAACAATTGATAGACAGAATGCAGAACAATGTCATGCATTCATTCCCAATACAAAGATCTGGGCCTAAATCCATCATTTTTTTGCTCACCGTGCCATTCCAGTCTGGATCCAGCAATATGTAAATCAGTCTTGACCCTGTGCCCCACGGGAACAGTCCAGCCTGAACTGCCAAGCCAGGTCCTGGACTGGAAACAAGCATCCTAGGACCGGTTTCGGGCTTTCAGGCCTCATCAGCCAGGATAGCTTGACTCCAGTGGCATGGAGAACATAGGACCCACGTCTGGGCATACCCGTCCCACTTGGGGTGACAAATGCAAAAAGAACAATTGAAGGACAAAATGGAGAACAATTTCATACATTCACCCCAGTACAGAGATCTAGGCCTAAATCAATTGTTTCTTTTGCATATGCTTCTAAGATGGGCAGAGCAGGGATGGCTTTCTGTTGAGGAACATCAGTACTTAACGATTGATCATCCCAGTATGCCGGTTATTTATTGTCTCCTGAAGGGGCACAAGGGCATTCAAAATCCTCCCGGGAGGCCAACTGTCAGCATGAATGGTTCTCTGCTAGAGAAAACCTCCATATTATTAGATTTGTACTTATGTCATTATGTCACCAGTCTTGCATCGTACATACAGGACACAAATTATTTTTTAAGTGAGGTTTACAGCATTCCCTAGCGCAGTGGTTACATCATGGTAACGATGCTCACCACACAAGCAGGATGGCAATGTAGGTGTGCTTCATTGATGATCTGTTTATTTTGTGGGATGGAGATGAGGAGCCGTTGGTTGAATATCTTGCTATTTCAAAGACCAATCCTTATAACATACAGTTGACTGCTAATTGTAGTACACAGGAAATTGACTTTCTGGATGCAAAATTGCAAGTAATAGAGGACTCTGTACAAACTATGGTCTTTCGAAAAAAGACAGCTGCAATTCCATTCTGTATGGTAATAGTGGCCATCCGCGCTCTCTAAAATGGAGAATACCATATAGTTGCAGTGCATTATTTGCATCTCTTGCATGGAAACATAAACAAGTCCATGGGCCTTTTGAGTTAGGAAATAAAGTCTATTGATTTGTGTTCACCCATTGTTTGTTGTTGATTTATGTTACATACACTCTTTTTAAATTTCATCTTAATATTTGTATCCTCTTCACATCAAACATTGTTTATTCTGAACGAAAGTGTTTGAGGCCTGTGTTTCTGGGTCCATGTGGGGCTCCTTAGTTACAGTGAAGATTATAGAAAATGGGCCAGATGCATCAATATATTTTGCGATCACAAACAGTGCAAATCTCAAAACATTTGCGTTTGCGATCGCAAAATAGCGAAATGCAATGCATCAACCCAATTCACAGAATTTCACAAGTAATCAGTAATTTTAGCGATTACCAAATATTGCGAATCGCTGTTTGCAATAAGCAATAGCGAAGTCGCAAAGCAATGCATGAAAATTTGCAAATTGCGAAAAAATAAGGAAACTAGGTGGTAACCAGGTGAAAACACTCAAAATAGGTGGGAAATATCAGGAAAGTATTTAAACAGGCCCAAAAGGCCTCAGAATGTTTACTAATGGCAGCGCTCTACGTCATGGTGAGGAGGATGAGGTTGAGAGCAGCAGCACAGAGGAGAAAGAGGATACGGGAGCGCATTTTCAGAGTGGGCGTTACTCTGTTGGAGCAGACAGAGGAGGAAATCTATGAGAAGTATAGATTGAATGCGGCAATGATATTATGATATAATTGCAGATTTAGACCCACTACTGCAGTGTCAGTCTCGCAGGACACATGCCATCTCCACTCATGTTCAGGTCCTGTGTTCGCTACACCTCCTAGAGTCTGGTAGCTTCCAGGAGGTAATAGCTACAGCTGGCAGAGTGTCACAAAGTTCAGTTTTGCTTTTATTCAACACATTCTTGGATGCTATGTTGCTGCGGATGCGCCAACACTTCAGATTCCAAACTACCTCACAGGAATTGTTTGAAACTAAAATGGACTTTTATCAGATAGCCAACATCCCCCATGTAATAGGTTCCACGGATGGGACACATGTAGCAATATGTCCACCCTCAGGGAATGAGTATTTCTTCAGAAATAGAAAGTCATACCATTCACTGAACATTCAAGTGATATGCAATGCGAAGTACATTATCACGGACATAGTGGCAAGATACCCAGGTAGTACGCATGATTCCTATACCTTAGGCGCAGCGGCATACATACACGTCTACTCAGCATCACAAAATGGACGCTTCTGCCACAGACACGAGTCTGGCCTCCTGCTGCTGACCGAAACTTGGCAGAAGAGGCCTGGACAAAGGGTTTCCTGTCGCGGGGAGGTGTCACACCACCCCAGACAGGAGATAGTAGATTGTAGCAGGGAGATTTGGAAGAAACCAGACACTGCCTGGGGAGCACAAGGCTTCCCCTTGCATAATCCGGTCAAACTGGTTCTGGGGCACACCAGCCCCAGTCCCAGCACGACCCCGGACAAAGGGAAAGGGGTGTAACCACCCCCTTCCTGGGTCCCACCCATAGGAGGGACCTAGCAGGTAATCCAGCCCACTAGATTGGTATATAGGTGGGAGCAGTGCCAACGCACATCAGATTATCCTGACTGAAACTTATGAAATGAAACTCTGGACCCTTCAACATCCTACTTGACGTAGAAGACTGAAGAATCTCCCTTGGGGTCAAGGAGTGACCACCCTGTGCAAACAGGCACCATCCAGCAATTCACTGTTTGCTTTGTTGCAGTTCCAGCCGGAACTCGAGCAAAAGAGTTCAACAAGACCCAGCGTTCCTGCCTTCAAACAGCCCGATCCACAGTCCCTGCAAAGCTGAGACGCGTGGAGGTGACCTGAAGCGTGGGGTCGGCCATCTTGGAAAGACCACGAGGCGCTGACCGTGCAGCTTCCGAGGTTCCCTCGAAGCTGTGCATTGGGGTTTGAGAAGCCGCAGCTCTGAGCCACTCTGGCACCGAAGCTCACCCCTCTACACTCACCGAGCTTCTCGACAGCGACCTGATTGCGCCCAACATTGCCTGGTTCCTTCCTGGTTCCACCATGGTCACTGCTGAGTGACCCAGACTCTGTCCCCTCTGCTTTCAGGTCATCTACATCTTCGATCCACCCTTGGATCACACCGGACACTTCTTCTCCCGACGCCTGCAGTATCTTCATCTTCAGGCACCATCGACCTGCATGACGAAACCCGACACTACTTGCACCTGTGCACCCGCTTCCTGTGGGTGAGGTAACTCAGCAACGCTGGTGCTCCTGTACTGGTATACACCTCTAGTGAATGTGTCTAAAGTTTGTCCCTCTAGGTCAATCGGAAGGTTCCTTTAACAGTAACTTTGTAACTTTTACGCACCATTGACTTTGCATTGGTGCGTGTGTGTGCTTTAAGCGCTGCACCCGATTCCCGCTGGCTTTTCCCGACTTCAGCATTGCTAGTCCCGATTGGTCCCAGCAATTCCCTAGGCTTTAGGCCTAACCACTGTTCGATTGGTGGCTCTTATTCCACTTTTTTAGTATATGGTGCAACTTTTATATGTTTAACTATGCTTTTGTTTAAACGTTTGTGCCTCTGCACTCATAAAGAGTAGAGAGTATTATTGTAGTAATAAATACATATATTTTTATAATATATAACTTGTGTTGTGTCCTTTCATTTAATAATACAGGATTGTGATTGGTAAAACAGCTGGCTTCACATGCCCTCTTGAGTTAAGCCTTTAAGGCTGCTTAGTCCATGCTACCCTTAGGATAGCTTGTCTATAAGGTTGACTTACAACCAGACACCATAAGGGATTGTTTGGACTGATACAAGGTGCCCCCAGATTTGGAGACATCATATATCAGGCCAACCTCTCACATTGGTGTGCAGCGGTGCGGATTTGAGCTTGCTGTTGTTTTACCATTGCAATCTTTTTATCAAATTGAAAGATCACATCAAGTACCTTAGGTACATATAAACAAAGCTTAGCATATTTAAGTTCTACTGAACTTAGTAGTTGTAGATCAAAGGGCTTAGCACACCCTGCCTACGACTCACCAGCAAGGTACAGTAGGAAAACACTTAGTGTAGGTAAGTGCACCACGTACACCACACTAGCAATCCTGGCTGGCACAGAGGGAGCTTCAGGCTCTTCACCTGTGTTGGTAGACCTTACCAAGGCACCTTCCAGCTATGACAAATTCTGCCATAAGGACCTGAGTGCCCTGTGCACTGCAAGGGGGCTGAAAAAGGGTCACAACCCTACCATTCCCATCCTGATAGGCATCATGGAGAAGGATGATCTAGAGAAGGCTAGCATAGCTCCCTTAGTATCAGGAGATGGAGTGAATCCCCAGAGATTGAGATCACCCCCCTAGAAGATGTGGAGGTGGACCATGAATCAAATGGTGAAGATTCAGATCAGGACCAAGGGGATATCCAGGTACAAGTGGGGAGGCTTAACCAAACCAACTTGGACCTACATAGGAATGGAGAGGGCGAGCACCTCCCCAGATCCTATAACATAATTCCCTCAGGTAATAGAAGAGTGAGATCTTCCTCAAGGGGCTCTCATATTTCTAGTGCCTCAAGGGAATCTCAAAGGGGAATGACTTCCCACCAGAGAAAAGAGCATAGGGCCAGAATGAGGGCTGTCCAACTCCAGATAGAGAGGGAAGAGGTAGCCCTGGCTCAAGCTAAACTTGCTTTAGCAAGAGAACAAAGACTGTGTGGGGAGATACCCACTGGTGGCAGCAATATTCCTAGAGAGAAAGACAGGGCCTATGATAATAGAAACCTGACAAAGATTGTGCCCCCCTACAAGGAAGGGGATGACATCCACAAATGGATGACTGCTCTGGAGAGAGCCTGCAGGGTACAGCAGGTTCCTCAAGATCAGTGGGCTGCAATTTTATGGTACTCCTTTTCTGAGAAAGGGAGGGATAGGCTCCTCACAGTTAGACCTGAGGATGCCAAAAACTACTCTGTCCTGAAGAGTGCTCTTATTGAAGGGTTTGGCCTAACCACTGAGCAATACAGGTTGTTGTTCAGAGATACCCAAAAAGCTCAGACTCAGGACTGGACTGATGTTGTTGATTGTGCCACTAAGGCTCTGGAGGGTTGGCTGCAGGGAAGTAAAGTCTCAGACTATACAGGATTGTACAATCTTATAATGAGAGAGCAGATCCTTAATAACTGTCAGAACCAGCTGTTGCATCAATACCTTATTGACTCAGATCTGACCATTCCCCAAGAATTGGGAAAGAAGGCAGACAAGTGGGTCAGAACAAGGATTAAGCAGAAACCCCAGAACCATTGAGGTGACCAGAAGAAAACAGACCAGAAGGGTGGGGATAAGAAAGAAAAAGAAAAAGACCAGAAGTCTTCTTCAGGCCCACAAATTCTTTTTTTTTTTTAAATATTTTTTTATTTTCACCATTGCACAGTTAGCACATTTCATTGCATATTCTCCAATAGTACATTTAAATTCTTATAACATATTACATATCAAAACGTTTCCATCATAAACAAAATTCATCAAAGCATCCTACTTATTTCAATAAATTGATATCATCTAGAATTTCTACAGCAGATGCCACAAATTCATCCAAAGCTCTCCTAACTTAATCCCTCAATCCCAGGCCCTCTCTCCATCTTATAATGGGGTCCCATATCCTTAACCCCAATCTCCTCCCTTTTCTACCTTTCCGGGCATATATATTTTTTCCAGCATATAAGTTGATAAAAGGTTAGACAGCCAGACTTGCATTACTGGGGGTTTTTATCAAGCCAGGCCCTGGCTATGCAGAGCCTATAAACTACCATTGCGACAAAAATAAACTCCCTCTGATTAATATTGGTATCTGTGACTATCCCTAACAATATTTCTGGGGGTTTTAAGGTAATCTGGATATTCAGGGAGGCATCAAGAAACTTCTCTATCTCTTTTATCACTGTTTGTATTTGCGGACATTCATCAAATACATGTATTAGGTCTGCATCGGGGGAGCTACATCTTGGGCATGTGATACCTACGCTACCCCCCCATTTTGCTATCTTTGCTGGGGTGAAGTATAGCGAGTAGAGGGTTTTATACTGCTGTGATTGCAGCGGAGCTGAGCAGAGCAGAGTACGCCCTAGGTCCAGTGACTCTTTAAACCAACTAGCCTCACCTTCCAGCTAGTCTGCCCACTTTTCACTATACTTGTCCATATCATCTGGTTTTTCTGCTAACAGGTTCGCGTAAAAACTCCGAATAGAACAGTCCCCCCCTAACCTTATTTTCTCCAGTATTTCTACCTTACCAAACCCCACACTCCCACCCTGCTTATTCCCCAGAAAACTTCTTAACTGCAAAATTTTTAAAAAATCCCTCCTGTCTAATCCAAATCTGCTCATTAAATCTGTAAATTGAAACACCCCCTCCGTACTCCTCACATCCCCAATCTGTACTATCCCCTTCTCCATCCAGCCCGCCATTGTGATATCCCCAAAAATCTGCATTGGGAGGGAGACATTTTTAAACAACCTGGTGTACCAATTATATCGGCCCAGGCCAATTTTCTTCATCACGGCATTCCAAATCTTAATTGCGGCTTGGACTGTCTTAAATCTGGATCTTTTGTAATATGCGAAGTCAATACATTTAAGAAAAGAATTCTCCACCTCCGGTCCCAACACTATAGAGTATATCCTAGACAAATCATTTGATGTTCTAACGTCCAAACCGCCCCCACCTATCAGCCCCCGCATATATTGCAGTGCAGATGCCCAGTAATATAATCTGAAATCAGGCGGCCCCCAACCTCCTCTCTCTCTAGGCAAAGACATGAAACGATATGCCCTACGGGTCTTGCCATGGGCCCAAATAAATCTGTTCAACATATTTTCTAGATCTTTAAACCATTTCAACTCAAATAATAACGGTATTGTCCTATAAAAATACAAACATTTTGGCAATATTAACATTTTTATAAAGCTGGTGCAGCCCACTAATGACAAATGCAGATTGTTCATTCGATCCAGATCCGTCTTAACCTTTAGCATCAGGGACGCTAGGTTATTCTGTACCAGTGAGTCTAAATCAGCTGTGATTGCAACCCCAAATATACAGCTGAGTCCACAACTCTTTGATCATTGAAAACAATATGGTAGTTACATCCTATTGGAGTTTTGGAACTATTTAGGCTGTACCCCGATATTTGCCCAAATCTTTGTGCTTCGGACTCAATTTCCCCTATGGCCATGCTGGGATTGGGTGTCAAAATGGCCACGTCGTCGGCATAGGCCAGAGTCTTTACCTCACATCCATTCAACCTTATTGGAGGAATCCTTTCATTACCCTCCATTTTCCTTATCAATGGATCCAGGTAAAGAGCGAATAGTAATGGGGAAGATGGGCAGCCCTGTCTAGTCCCTCTCCCAATCCTGACTGCTGCCGATTTACCTCTATTAACTCTAATCCTTCTTGACGGATTCTTATACAGAGTCTGCATTGCGGTTATAAAACTATTCCCCAATCCATTCCACTTTAATGTTTGCCATAGGTATTCCCAGGAGACTCTATCGAACGCCTTTTCGGCATCCAAAAAAAGTGCTGCGATAGGGACCCCCAGGACACCCGCCGCGTCAAAGGTTGTAATCACCTGCCTAATGTGTTGCGTAGTGCCTTTGCCAGGAATAAACCCATGCTGAGTGTGGCTTACTAATCCCTCTATTACCTCTGCAAGCCTTCTTGCTAGTATCTTGGAGTACACCTTAGTATCTGCGTTCATCAGTGTAATAGGCCTATATGACCCTGGGAGTGTCGAATTTTTACCTTTTTTTAAGATGACAATGATATCCGCTTCCCCCAATGACTCAGGTATCTTGTCCCCCTTCTGTGCCTCCAACATGACATTAAACATATCAATTCCCATAGCTTGATAAAACACTTTGTAAAACTCCACCGGGAGCTGGTCTGGGCCGGCTGCTTTACCTGATGGTAACATGCTTAATGCCGTAAGAAATTCCTCCAGACTAAAGGGGGAATCCAACCTATCCTTTTCTTCCACAGATATACCCGGAGGAATAATATCACTAAGATAGCTTTCAATCTCACTTGTGGTTCCTACCCTGCCCCTGGTATATAGCTCTTCATAAAACTGCCTGAACACTTCCCTTACTTCAGTTGTTTCAGTGACCATAATTCTGTTCCCATCCGTAATCTCCACAATGTCTGATGCTGCTAGTCTCTGTCTGGTACGTACTGCTAATAAGTGGCCTACCTTCTCGCTTAGCTCGTAAGCAGCTTCCCTCTTAGTTAGATAATTCTCTGCTGCTTTTTTTTAGATACTTTCTGCCGCCTCCGCCCTAAGAGCCACTATTTTTAGCAGATGTTCTTCTATTGGTGCCTTGTCTCTTAAATCCTGCGCCAATTCCTCCTCAACCCTTATCAACTTTTGATAAACTTCCTTGATTTAAAGTCGTGTCCTTTTCTGGGCTGAAAACACATAGCTCATTGTCTCACCCCTTACCCCGGCCTTAAAGGCATCCCACACCACTCCCAAGGGAGCCGTACCTTTATTAATTTCCCAATAGGCCCTGATCCATTCTGTCATGTAGACCCTGTATCCTTCATCCTTCAAAAGGGCTCTATCGAATGTCCACTGCATATCTTTTCGCCGTGCCTGGCCCATTATAATAGTTAAAATCAGAGGGCTATGATCTGAAACAATTCGAGGTTGTTTTTCTATTTGTGCCTCTGACAACAAGGGGGTTGAAATCAGAAAGTAATCCAGTCTAACAAGTATCTTATGGGGGGCCGAATAGAATGTACTACCATCAATACCTGGGTTCAACTTAACTCATGGATCCACTAAAGAATTATTTGACACCATATCTGACAGTGCCCTATGGGTTCTCCTTTTTCTCCCTGCATATACCCTCCCCGTCTGTACAAATGAGCTACTGGGATCATGAATATTGAAGTCCCCACAGCATATAATTGGCTCGGGCCATAGTGCCAACTCAGTGTCTAGAAATTGGAAAAGTTCAGGATCGTCTTCTGTCGAACCATACACAGAAACTATGGTACATTTTTCCCCCTTAAATTTTATTTCCAATATTACCCACCTTCCCCATTGGTCCTCCGTTTTCCTTATCACCTCTACAGCAGTGGATCTCCCTAGTACAGCCACCCCCCTATGCTTCGTCCCTTGCTTAGTATTTGCCAGCACGGCGAACTCTAGGTGGTCCATAAGATAACCCTTAGAGGCTTCAACATGTGTTTCTTGGAGGCAAACCAAATCCAACTTAAGTGTCCTGAGTAATGCCGCCACCCTAAGTCTTTTACCCAAATCATTGAGACCGCAGATATTAATAGTAGCAATCCTACAAGTCATTAAAATACATCATAAGTTTTGTCCAACTCTGCATACCTTACCCGATCTAACACTTTGCTTTGATAATGTATCCGATAGTTATCGCGTATCCTCCTCCTTATGTCTAGTGCATACTGTAAAATGTGAACTCCCTGCGCGCTGGACTGTGCTTTCCTGTGCTGCTTCTTACACCCTACCTCACCTTTTTTTACATTTTTAACCCTCTTTTTACCCCCTATTCCCCCTAATCCCACCCTGCCACCCCTCTGTCTCCCACCCCCCTCCCCCCCTTTACTGGCAAATAGGTCCATAAGACCTATGTGTAGCCGCAATAGCTTGTGGGGATCGCTCCTCTCTCCCCCCTTCACCCATCACCCTGTGTATCGTATACCCCTCCTCTGTGTCTTTATCTTAACTATTTCGCTATTTTGTGTGTGCTGTCCCCTTGATAATAGTCCAAACAGCGGTATACCAAGGTCTAGAGTCTTCCTCTACCAGTGCATACACCCCGCTTCATCTCATTCCAAATCCTTGGAGTTTAACAGTTCTATGCTTCTCAACCCCCTTTCTGTGACCTAATCTCCTCCAAGAACTGTTGGGCCTTAATCTCGGACAGGAAGATATTTGTTCTACCTCTTGTAACCACCTTTAGCCTTGCAGGAAATAAGAGAAACGCCTCGGAACCTAGGGCCTGGAAAGGTTTAATGAGCTGCCTGAGTCTCCATCTTCTATCAACCGTTACGTGGCAGAAATCTGGCCTGGCGAAGAAGGTGGTTCCCTCAAAGGATCTTTTCCTGTCAGGTCTAGCCTTATCCATTATTTCCTCCCTGAGCAGGTAATTCCCAACATATATCAAGATGGCTCTAGGCAATGCATGTTGACCTGTCTGCCCCTCGCCCCCTCAGCCTTTTCTGATGGTGAAGGGAAATCTGTGGGCTCGTTGAATCTCTCTTTCCCACTCCCACTGTGATTCGGGGAAAGCTCCTCTTAGCAAGTTAACCACAAAGTGCATAATGTCATCCCCCTCTGCTCCTTCCGCCACGCCCAAAATGCGAATGTTATTCCGCCTCTGGCGGTTTTCAAAATCCTCCAACTTCCATTGCAAATCGCGCGTCAATTTTTCCTGCTCCAGTTTGAAGTCCTGCCATCCCCCATCATCATCCTCTAGCTTCCCAGTCCGCTCCTCCACCTCAGTCACTCTCTCGATGACACCTTCATAAAGTTTATTAACCTTCCTGAGGGTGTCCTGGATCTTTTTTGTGGCTTGCCTAGCGCTTCGACTTTCTGACCTTGCTTCCCCTTGCATCTGCTTAAGTGTGGTGCAAATCATATCAAAGGGGGCCAGATACTGCGCTGGAATGGGGGTATTACCTGAGGTCTGGGAGTTACCTTCCTCTAAGTAGGTCTGCGACGTTGCAGAATAGTCCCAGTCTAGCTTCTTCCCCCCTACTGTAGGTGATTCCAATCCTCCACCATGCCTTCTACCCTTTACCCTTCTCTTTTTCTGCATGGTTTCTTTCATTGATGAGCTTGATCCAGAGCTTGTTTCTCCGTCTAACTCCCCCTCCTCTGAAGTGTCGTCGCTTGACTGGGTAGTATCGGTGTCCTCATTCACTGAGAAAAAGCATTCTCCTTCCAATGAGGCTCCCTCTCTTTTCTCCAGTCCCAAAGTTTTATCATCTGCAGCCAGTGAAGCACTTTTTCCTGCTAAGCTAGGATTGCTGGCCTCATTGTTTATTTCTTTTTCCTTTTTATTGCTCATCTCAGCTTCTAGTTGAATTAGCGCCTCCATCATGTCTGCGCTTCCAGCTGACCCGGGTCTATATGGCCCCCCGATTGTGTCTGGTATTAAGTTATTACTAGGCCCCTTGGCCTCCTTCAGCCCACTGTTGTTGAGGCATGTAGTCTGCATTACCTTAAGTGCTGTGGCTTCTGCGTTACCTCCGTCTCCGCTGCCGCTGCAGCTACTGGCGAGTGTTGCTGCCAAGTCTCGGGGTTGCCTAGCTACCGCTGCCTCCGCACCGGGAGCGTCTGCCGTTGCGTCCTCGAGGACGTTTCTGTTTACGATTTGCTCCGTGTCCGGCTGGGAGCTTCTTCTGGATGTAAACGCCTCCATCAAGGTAGGCTGCCTTAGTGCCGCTTCTTTTCCTTTGCTTAAGCCTTGCCTTGTAACTGTTGAAGTGTCTTCGGTGGAGTGATCCGGGTCTTGCCCGGGCCGGGGTCGATCGATTCTTTCTGCTGTCGCTGTATCTGATTTTAGGCGCACCTCAGCCTTCTCCGCTTTCTCCCCTTTTTCCACTTTCTCCATTTTCTTCCCCTATTGAGCCGGGGGTATTATTTTCCGTATGGCGCCAGGCCCCCGCTGTTGTAATCCCGGGGGTACATCATTGCTGCTTCTTTTTGCGCTTGCATGGACGCCTCTACCACCCGTTCCTTGCTGGTTTGTTGGCGTATCCTGTTGCGCTTTTGTCTTCTCCTTGTCCTTATCCTTGTCGGCTTTAGTTAAGCATGCCGGCATCCTCGCCAGTTGTGCTCGAACCACAGCTTTCCACTCAGTTAATTTTAGCAATAACCGGCTGATTTGTACTTTAGTTGCTGGGTATTTTGAACGGACCCTGGTTAGTCCTGCCTGCAACCAGGTAGTCAGATCCATAAGGGGAGTATATAGTCCTTATTCCACAGCCATCAGGGTATCACGGGGAGAGAGGTCTGGAGCGACTTCTCACCACAACCTCACGGCGGCCATCTTGCCCCACACTCCTGGTCACTCCTGAAGCCAGGCCCACAAAATTCTAATAAGGAGGGTGGGTTCCCAGAATGGTAAAAGAAGAAGAAGAATGATGGCCCAAAGAAACCTTGGTGCAACACCTGTACAAATACCTATTATTGGGGTAGTGAGTGCACCAAGAAAAATCCAGTCCCCACCACTGCAGCCCCTAAGGCACCTGCACCCCCTAGTACAGTTAGCAGTGGTGGTACACAACCCAAGGGTTTAGTAGGGTTGACCCTGGGTACTGAAATGGAATCTGGCCTAGTCAGAATTCCTACTCAGGCAGTTCTGCTCTCTGATGTGGACATATCCATGCCTACTACTGTGAGTCCCAGTAACCTGGGCAAGTATAGACAGACACCTTTAATTAATGAGAAACTGGCTCAGGCCTACAGTGACACATGTGCCAGTGTCACTATGGTGACACCTAACTTTGTGGACCCTGGACTAATTGTACTAGGTGAGAATTACCTAGTGACCAATGCAAGCAATGCCACTACTACACATAGTGTGGCTGTTGTTAAGTTCTCCTGGGGAGGGGTAACTGGCCTCAAGAAAGTTGTTGTGAGTGCAGACCTGCCAGTAGACTGTCTGTTGGGCAATGATCTAGAGAACTCAGTTTGGTCAGAGGTGGAGTACAAGACTCATGCAGAAATGCTAGGGATATTAGCACATGTCCTTGCTGTAACCAGGTCCCAGGCCAAGAAGTACCTACCTGAGCCTGTGGTGGATCTTGAAACAATAGACCAACCACAACCCAAGAGGAAGAGCAAGAGAGTTAAGGCAGTGCCTTCCCACTTGCCCCAGGTTGAGGATCAGACTTCACAGGAGGCTGATTCTGCAGTCCAAGAGGAGACTGTCTCTGAGAAACTTGAACCTGATCAGGTTTAGTTTCTGCGGACAGGGGGACCCTCAAGGGCAGACCTGGAGCCGGCCCAATTAGATTGCCCTTCCCTTGAACCCCTCAGACAGCAAGCTGCTGCTGAGGCTGCTGGCAATGCTCAAGGTACCCATAGAGTGTATTGGGATGATGGGCTCCTTTATTCAGAGGCTAGAGACCCCAAGCCTGGTGCAACCAGGAAGTTGGTTATACCTCTGCAATTTAGGGGCTTCCTTCTTACCTTGGCCCATGATATTCCCCTTGGAGGACACTTAGGCCAGAACAAGACTTGGGACAGGCTTGTCCCTCACTTTCACTGGCCTCATGTGTCAGAAAATGTCAAGGAGTGTTATCGCTCCTGTGTCACTTGCCAAGCCAGTGGTAAGTCAGGTGGCACAACAAAGGCCCCCCTGATACCACTACCTGTGGTGGGGGTACCCTTTGAAAGAGTTGGAGTTGACATTGTGGGTCCCATGGATCCACAAACAGCAGCTGGGCACAGATTTGTACTGGTGGTAGTGGATCATGCCACCAGGTATCCAGAGGCAATTCCCCTGAGGACCACAACAGCCCCTGTTGTGGCAAGGGCCCTTCTTGGAGTTTTTTCAAGAGTGGGCTTTCCAAAGGAGGTTCTTTCAGACAGAGGTACCAACTTCATGTCTGGATACTTAAAAGCAATGTGGAAAGAGTGTGGAGTAAACTATAAGTCTACCACACCCTATCATCCTCAGTGCAATGGGCTGTTGAAAGGTTCAACAAGACCCTCAAGAGAATGATAAAAGAGTTACCAGAAAAGCTTAGGCAAATATGGGACATTTTTTTTACCCTGCTTGCTCTTTGCTTACAGAGAGGTCCCACAGAAAGGGGTTGGATACAGCCCTTTTGAACTTTTGTTTGGCCACCCTGTGAGGGGTCCATTGTGTCTAGTGAAGGAAGGAAGGGAGTTACCTCTCAAAAAGCCTAAGCTAGATGTTGTGGACTATGTACTTGGTCTCCGCTCCAGGATGGCTGAGTACATGGAGAGAGCATCCAAAAACCTGGAGGCCAGCCAAGAATCACGGAAAGCTTGGCATGACCAAAAGGCTGTTCTGGTTGAGTACCAGCCAGGGCAGAAGGTGTGGGTGTTGGCCCAGCAGCTCTCCAAGACAAATGGTCTGGACCCCACACCATACTTGAGAAAAAGGGAGAGGTCACCTATCTGGTTGACCTTGGCACCCCTAGGAGCCCCCACAGGGTGCTCCATGTAAACAGATTGAAAGCATTTGTTGACAGGGAGGACATGAGCTTGCTCATGGCCACAGATGGGGAACAGGAGGAAGAGAGTGACCCTCTCCCAGACTTGTTGTCCCAGAACCCTGATGATGGTTCAGTTGATGGAGTAGCCTTGGCAGGCAGCCTGACTGACCAGCAACAGATGGAGTGCAGACAGGTGTTGCAGGCCCATAGACATATGTTTTCGCTCACACCCAGTCAAACTAACTGGTGCACCCATGAGGTGGACACTGGTGACAGTCTGCCTGTGAAGAATAACATCTACAGGCAACCTTACCATGTCAGGGATTGTATAAAGGCTGAGGTGCAGAAAATGCTTGAACTTGGAGTGATTGAGCCATCAGAGAGCCCATGGGCCAGCCCAGTAGTCCTTGTGCCAAAACCCCATACCAAAGATGGAAAGAGAGAAATGAGGTTTTGTGTGGACTACAGAGGTCTCAATGCTGTCACTAGGACAGATGCTCATCCCATTCCAAGGGCAGATGAGCTCATAGATAAGTTGGCTTCTGCCAAATTTCTGAGCACATTTGACTTGACAGCTGGCTATTGGCAAATCAGGTTAGATGAGGAGTCTAAAGCCAAAACAGCATTCTCAACCCCCAGTAGACATTATCAATTTGTGGTAATGCCCTTTGGTTTGAAGAATGCACATGCCACCTTCCAAAGGTTGGTGAATCAAGTCCTTGCTGGGTTGGATGACCTTTGTGCGGCATATCTAGATGATATTGCTGTCTTTAGCTCCACCTGGGAGGATCACCTGATCCACCTGAAGAAGGTTCTGGAGGCCCTGCAAAAGGCAGGCCTGACTATCAAGGCTGCTAAGTGCCAGATAGGGCAGAGCAAGGTTGTGTACCTGGGCCACCTAGTAGGTGGGGGTCAGGTTCAACCACTGGAGAGCAAGATCCAGACCATACAGGACTGGGCTCTTCCAACTCCCCAGACACAAGTCAGAGCCTTCTTGGGCCTGACTGGGTATTACAGGAAGTTTGTAAAGAACTATGGGTCCATTGTGACACCATTAAATGACTTGACATCCAAGAAGATGCCAAAAAGTTTCAGTGGACAGTTAGCTGTCAAAGGCATTTGATGACCTGAAGAAGGCCACGTGCTCTGCACCTATCCTGAAGAGTCCTGACTACTCCAAACAGTTCATTGTTCAAACAGATGCTTTTGAGTTGGGGGTGGGAGCTGTGCTGTCACAACTTAATGTAGATGGTCAAGACCAGCCCATTGATTTTATTAGCAGAAGGCTGACCCCCACAGGGAGAAACGTTGGTCAGCTATTGAGAGGGAGGCCTTTGCTGTGGTTTGGGCCCTGAAGAAGTTGATGCCATACTTGTTTGGCACTCACTTCCTAATTCAGACAGACCATAAGCCCCTCTTGTGGCTAAATCAGATGAAGGGTGAAAACCCCAAACTACTCAGGTGGTCCATTTCCCTACAGGGGATGTACTTTACAGTGGAACCACCAGGGACTGACCATAGTAATGCAGATGGTCTCTCCAGGTATTTCCACTTAGAACATGAAGACTTATCTGGTCAAGTTTAAGTTTAATGTCCCTGCGTTTGGGGGGGGGGGGTTGTGTAGGATAGTAGGGTCTGCTATCCTATGGTCACCCCAAATTTTTGCTTTTTGCTTCACTGGTTTTCGACTTAATGTGGCTGTGGGCCTGCCAATCAGACCCACAGCCTGCTGTTCTCTCTCTAAATTCACATACATGTACTATAGGTACATAACCCAATTGGAACTGGACACCTTGTCAGCCCCTGTACCATGCACTATAGGTGCTCAGGGCATAGATGCCAACAAGGCCTACCAGGGCCTGCAGCATATCTTTTGCCACCCCTGGCTGGTACTTAAATCGACACAACTGGCTGATCACTCAGCTGGGGCAAGGTGGTGTAATCACCCCTTGCTTAGATATAGTATCTCTATATCTAAACCTATATCTGGACACATATATGCCTATAAGTCACTCCTATGGCAGGCCTTAACAATCCTGGAGGCAGAGTGAGTGGTTTTATGTGAGATGGTGCTCTAGCATGAGCTGAGCCTGTCTGCAGCTGTCGGGACCAATTCCCTTAGCTGTTCCGGGATAATGCCATACCATATACTCTTAAGTGCATTATAATCCATCGCAGTTATATGTTAACTTTGGTTTGGCTTTATCAAAACATATCGTGTAAGGTGTCATACGATTTGGAATACTATCTCCTCGCCAGTCCTGGCGACGGGGATAGCATTCCACCCCTCTAGAGGGAGAAGACATGTTACTTTACTAAAACGCGGTTGATTTTAAATGAGCCTCAGCATCACAAAATGGAAGCTTCTGCCACAGACACAAGTCTGGCCTCCTGCTGCTGACCGAAACTTGGCAGAGGAGGCCTGGACAAAGGGTTTCCTGTCGGGGGGAGGTGTCATACCACCCCAGACAGGAGATAGTGGATTGTAGCAGGGAGATTTGAAAGAAACCAGACACGGCCTGGGGAGCACAAGGCTTCCCCTTGCATAATCCGGTCAAACCCGTTCAGGGGCACACCAGCCCCAGTCCCAGCGCGACCCTGGACAAAGGGAAAGGGGTGTAACCACCCCCTTCCTGGGTCCCACCCATAGGAGGGACCTAGCAGGTAATCCAGCCCACTAGATTTTTATGTAGGTGGGAGCAGTGCCAACGCACATCAGATTATCCTGACTGAAACTTATGAAATGAAACTCTGGACCCTTCGACATCCTACTTGCCGTAGAAGACTGAAGAATCTCCCTTGTGGTCAAGGAGTTACCACCCTGTGCTAACAGGCCCCATCCAGCACCTCACCATTTGCTTTGTTGCAGTTCCGGCCGGACCTCGAGCGACAGAGTTCAACAAGGCCCAACGTTCCTGCCTTCTAACAGCCCGATCCACAGTCCCTGCAAAGCTGAGACCCGTGGAGGCGGCCTGAAGAGTGGGGCCGGCCATCTTGGAAAGACCATGAGGCGCTGACCGTGCAGCTTCTGAGGCTCCCTCGAAGCTGTGCATTGGGGTTTGAGAAGCCCCAGCCCTGAGCCACTCTTGCACCAAAGTTCACCCCTCTACACTCACCGAGTGCTGCTTGGGGCCCTTCTGCATCTTTTGGCTCAAAGCGTTGGTCCAGTCGCTTGCCCGTTGGCTAGTGGCCCCAGTACCGATGAACCTTTGAATTTGACTCGCCAGTCCGTTTGCTCTGGACTGGCCCTCGCTCCCCTGAAAAGGAGCACCCGCTCTGACCTTCCTGGTCCGAGTGATAAGCGATCTTCAAATCCTGCGTGGGTTGCACTTGCCAAGGTTTGTTTGCTCCAATCCGGAAGCCGACACCGCAACAGCGGGAGCCTTCGTGGGACAGCTCGTGATCCACTCCTGGACATCCTTGGTGCCCCAGAGTCCACTCAGACATGAGTCCCTTTCTCACTGCACCATCAGGATTCAAGCAAGCCGGGCCGAAGAAGGCTGAAATGCCAGAAACCGGTCCCCGGTAGCTTGTCTCCTTTCTGGTGAAGAATTGGCTTGGTAGTTTAGTCTGCCCTGTTCCCATGATGCACTGGGCCAGGGACAGACTGATTTGCATATAGCCAGGTTCTGAGCTGGGATGGTGCAGTGAGATAAATAACGGTGATGGATCAAGCCCTGATCTTTGGACTGGGTAAGAGTGGTCTGTCTAATTCAGTCACTCTGTTCATCACCACCCCCTTTTCTGAATCGTTTTTGGCCACTATAGGTGTGGCAGGGTATACTCAGACATGAGTCCCTTTCTCACTGCACCATCAGGATTCAAGCAAGCCGGGCCGAAGAAGGCTGAAATGCCAGAAACCGGTCCCCGGTAGCTTGTCTCCTTTCTGGTGAAGAATTGGCTTGGTAGTTTAGTCTGCCCTGTTCCCATGATGCACTGGGCCAGGGACAGACTGATTTCCATATAGCCAGGTTCTGAGCTGTGATGGTGCAGTGAGATAAATAACGGTGATGGATCAAGCCCTGATCTTTGGACTGGGTAAGAGTGGTCTGCTTAATTCAGACACTCTGTTCATCACCACCCCCTTTTCTGAATCGTTTTTGGCCACTATAGGTGTGGCAGGGTATACTCAGACATGAGTCCCTTTCTCACTGCACCATCAGGATTCAAGCAAGCTGGGCCGAAGAAGGCTGAAATGCCAGAAACCGGTCCCCGGTAGCTTGTCTCCTTTCTGGTGAAGAATTGGCTTGGTAGTTTAGTCTGCCCTGTTCCCATGATGCACTGGGCCAGGGACAGACTGATTTGCATATAGCCAGGTTCTGAGCTGGGATGGTGCAGTGAGATAAATAACGGTGATGGATCAAGCCCTGATCTTTGGACTGGGTAAGAGTGGTCAGCTTAATTCAGACACTCTGTTCATCACCACCCCCTTTTCTGAATCGTTTTTGGCCACTATAGTTGTGGCAGGGTATACTCAGACATGAGTCCCTTTCTCACTGCACCATCAGGATTCTGGCAAGCCGGGCCGAAGAAGGCTGAAATGCCAGAAACCGGTCCCCGGTGGCTTGTCTCCTTTCTGGTGAAGAATTGGCTTGGTAGTTTAGTCTGCCCTGTTCCCATGATGCACTGGGCCAGGGACAGACTGATTTGCATATAGCCAGGTTCTGAGCTGGGATGGTGCAGTGAGATAAATAACGGTGATGGATCAAGCCCTGATCTTTGGACTGGGTAAGAGTGGTCTGCTTAATTCAGACACTCTGTTCATCACCACCCCCTTTTCTGATTCGTTTTTGGCCACTATAGGTGTGGCAGGGTATACTCAGACATGAGTCCCTTTCTCACTGCACCATCAGGATTCAAGCAAGCCGGGCCGAAGAAGGCTGAAATGCCAGAAACCGGTCCCCGGTAGCTTGTCTCCTTTCTGGTGAAGAATTGGCTTGGTAGTTTAGTCTGCCCTGTTCCCATGATGCACTGGGCCAGGGACAGACTGATTTGCATATAGCCAGGTTCTGAGCTGGGATGGTGCAGTGAGATAAATAACGGTGATGGATCAAGCCCTGATCTTTGGACTGGGTAAGAGTGGTCTGCTTAATTCATCACCACCCCCTTTTCTGAACCAGAGTCCACGTGGCAGCGGAGACAAGCTTCTCGACAGCGACCTGATTGCGCCCGACATTGCCTGGTTCCTTCCTGGTTCCACCCTGGTCACTGCTGAGTGACCCAGACTCTGTCCCCTCTGCTTTCAGGTCATCTACATCTCCAATCCACCCTTGGATCACACCGGACACTTCTCCTCCCGACGCCTGCAGCATCTTCATCTTTAGGCACCATCGACCTGCGTGACAAAACCCGACACCACTTTGCACCTGTGCACCAGCTTCCTGTGGGTGAGGTAACTCAGCAATGCCAGTGCTCCTGTTCTGGTATACACCTCTAGTGTATGTGTCTAAAGTATGTCACTCTAGGTCAATCGGAAGGTTCCTTTAACAGTAACTTTGTAACTTTTACGCACCATTGACTTTGCATTGCACAACCTGGAGTTTGTTAATGCTTTGTTATGTTAATTGCTTTAAGCGCTGCACCCGATTCCCGCGGGCTTTTCCTGACTTCAGCATTGCTAGTCCCGATTGGTCTCAGCGATTTCCTAGGCCCTAGGCCTAACCACTGTTCGATTGGTGGCTCTTATACCACTATTTTAGTATATGGTTTGAGTGGCCCCCCGCCCTCATCCATAATTGTGCAACTTTTATATGTTTAACTGTGCTTTTGTTTAAACGCTTGTGCCTCTGCACTCCTAAAGAGTACAGAGGATTATTCTAGTAATAAATACATATATTTTCATAATATATAACTTGTGTGGTGTCCTTTCATTTGATATTACTGGATTGTGATTGGTAAAACAGCTGGATTCACATGCCCTCTTGAGTTAAGCCTTTAAGGCTGCTTAGTCCATGCTACCCTTAGGAGAGCTTGTCTATAAGGTTGACTTACAACCAGACACCATAAGGGATTGTTTGGACTGATACAAGGTGCCCCCAGAATTGGAGACATCATATATCAGGCCAACTTCTCACAAAGGCCTATTGTAACAACTGTAAGAAGTTGGGACATTTAACTGTAGACAAAAACTACCCCTACAACAAAGCCCCTTAGGCACCCAGTACAGCTACTTCAGGGACAGTGAATCTACAGATGGGATCAGAGGAGTGCCCAGAGCAAATCTGGGAATGCACTCAATCTAGTCTAGTCTCCATGGGGGAAATGGAGTTTGCCACTGTAGCTGGGCGGCCACCCAACTGTAAAAACATATTTGCAATACCCCTCCATTAATGGAACTAGAGTAGAAGCCCTGAGGGATACAGGTGCCAGTATCACTGTGGTGAAGGAAATGCTGGTTTTCCCAGAGCAATACTTGATTGGGAAAAGTTACCCAGTCACCAATGCTGATAGCATTAACACCCAACGCCCTATGGCTATGGTGACATTAGGATGGTGGGAGGTTACTGGCCTGAAACTAGTAGTGGTCTCTCCACAATTGCCAGCTGACTGTCTGCTTGGAAATGATCTGGAAACCTCAGCCGTGGGATGAGTTTGAGCAAGTAACCCATGCAGTCATGCTGAGTATCCCTAGACTGGTGTGTGTGCAAACCAGAGCACAGAGCAAAAAGAAGGGTAAACAAGTGGGGTCTATACTCAGCCCCCTATTATTCAACATCTACGTCAGACCCCTGGCTACCATCGTGGAGGACGCTGGGCTGACTATATTTTCATACGCCGACGACGCCCAAATTGTTTTCTCCCTTTCCACCAGTGAGTGCAACAGTGTATCGATCTTGAAGACCGGATTGTCACGTGTAGCTGAGTGGATGCAGAGGCATCTCCTCAAGTTAAACGGTGACAAGGCCGAAATTGTTATTTTGGGGAAGCATAAAGATCTTTGGGGCCCGTAACACTGGCCCAGTGACATGGGACCCCTCCCCCAGCCAACCTCTGTGGTCCGCAACCTCGGATTTCTCATAGACGACAAACTCTCTATGAGGCAGCAGGCCACTATGGTGGCCCCCATCTGCTTCGCCACCTTGAGATGGCTCCAGAAAATCTTATGGATGCTGCCCCATGCCACCAGGAGAACCGTTGTCCAGGCGTTAGAAACTTCTCGCCTGGACTATGGAAATGTCCTCTATCTCGGTGCCGACGCTGCTACCATTAACAAACTCCAGGTTGTGCAAAACTCGTCGGCCCGACTTTTATGTAACATCCCGAGGAGATCATCGGCCTCACAGGCTCTTCGCGACCTACACTGGCTTAGAGTCCCTAGCCGCATTAAATTTAAAGCCCTGTGTTATCTTTTTAAAATTAAGCAGGGCTCGGCCCCAAAATACCTACAGAGTCTTGTTCAACCTTACAAGCCTATTCGCACACTAAGATCTTCTGCCAACTGCGATTTTGTTGTCCCAAGATTTAAATTTGTAAAGATGGGGGGTCGGTCCTTTTCCCATCTAGGCCCCAAATTCTGGAACGTGCTACCCATCGCCTTAAAATCAGAGACCGACTTACTTTGTTTCCGGAAAAAATTGAAAACCCTGCTCTTTCAATAGATACATCTGCCCCTCTAGCTGGTCCATGGTACTGTTGTTGTGTCCTTACTTTCTACTTTAGTCTATCCCTTGCGCCGGGAAACCCACTGCGGGTAGCTGTTGCGCATTATAAATTCAAATACATAAATAAAATAAATAAATAAACAAGTAAGTTTGGAGCCTGAAAGTATGGCCCAACCAACCAAGAGAAAAAGCAAGGAGACTGGGGAACCAGCTTCTACACAGCCAGGCTCTCAGGACCCCTCTCCTCAGGGAGAGACTTGGAAGCCTTAGAGGGAACTGAGCCCATGGAGCTTGAGCCTTACCAAGCTGGACTCTTGGGACCAGGGGGATCCACTAGGGAAGAGCTGTGTCAGGGTCAGCGAGACTGCCCTACTCTTGAAAGCCTGAGGCAGCAAGCTGCTGCAGAAGCAAAGGGAGGTGTCAGTGGTACCCACAGAGCTTATTGGGAAGAGTGATTACTGTATGCTAAGGCAAGAAACCCCTATCCTGGAGCTATCAGGAGGGTGGTAGTGCCACAGAAGTACAGGGAGTACCTCCTACCTTTAGCTCATGACGTTCCCCTAGCTGGACACCTGGGGCACACCAAAACTTGGGAAAGGCTAGTTAGCCACTTCTACTGGCCCCAGATGAACCAAAAGGTGAGGGAGTTTGTGAGCTCCTGTGCTACCTGTCAGGCCAGTGGCAGGACAAGTGGCAAACCAAAGGCCCCCCTGATAGCACTGCCAGTGGTGGGGGTACCCTTTGAAAGGCTAGGTGTGGACATTGTGGGTCCACTTGAGCCTCCCACAGCATCAGGGAACACATTCATTCTAGTAGTAGTGGATCATGCTACTAGGTACCCTGAACCAATTCTCCTTAGGGTTACTACAGCTCCTGCAGTAGCCAAGGGCCTCCTGGGTGTGTCTTCACCAGGGTAGGGTTTCCTAAGGAGGTGGTTTCAGACAGAGGTACCAACTTCATGTCTGCTTACCTGAAACACATGGGGAAGGAGTGTGGGGTGCAGTACAAATGTACTACCCCATACCACCCACAAACCAATGGACTTGTGGAAAGGTTCAACAAGATATTTAAAAGGTATGATCGTGGGACTCCCTAAAAAACTCAAAAGGAGATGGGATGTCCCATTGCCATGCCTGCTTTTCACTTATAGGGAAGTGCCACTGAAGGGAGTGGGGTTTTCACCCTTTGAACTTCTGTTTGGTCATCCTGTAAGGGTACCGCTTTGTCTGGTGAAAGAGGGTTGGGAGAGGCTTCTCCAAGAACCCAAGCAAGACATTGTGGACTATGTACTTGGCCTAAGGTCCAGAAAGGCTGAATACATGGACAAGGCATCCAAGAATCTTGAGGCCAGCCAGGAGTTGCAGAAGCACTGGTATGACCAAAAGGCTGACATGGGTGAATTTCAACCTGGACAACAGGTCTGGGTTTTGGAGGCAGTAGTGCCAAGGGCTCTCCAAGACAGATGGAGTGGCTCTTACCCTATCCTGGAGAAAAAGAGTGAGGTCACTTACTTAGTGGACCTGGGCACCAGCAGGACACCCAAAAGGGTTATCCATATGAACCGCCTGAAACTCTACAATGACAGGGCTGACGTTACCATGCTGATGGTGACTGATGAGGAACAGGAAGCAGAGAGTGAACCTCTCCCTGATCTCCTCTCTTCCAGCCCAAAAGATGGGTCAGTGGATGGAGTGGTCTTTTCAGACACCCTCTCTCTCCAAAAGCACACTGACTGCAAGCAAGTCATTCAACGGTTTGCTAGCATATTTTCCTTGACCCCTGGTCTGACCAGCTGGTGTACCCATGATGTGGACACTGGTGAGAGTAACCCTGTCAAAAACAAAATCTATCGACAATCAGACCAAGTCAAGGAAAGCATCAAAGCTGAAGACAGCAAGATGCTGGAGCTAGGGGTGATTGAACCCTCTGAGAGCCCCTGGGCTAGCCCAGTGATTCTGGTTCCCAAACCTCATCAACAGGGTGGAAAGAGAGAGATGAGGTTCTGTGTGGACTATAGAGGGCTCAACTCTGTCACCAAGACAGATGCTCACCCCATTCCAAGAGCAGATGAGTTGATAGACAAACTAGGGGCCGCCAAATTCCTCAGGTCTTTTGACTTAACTACAGGGTACTGGCAGATTAGCATGGCCCCAGGATCCAAAGAAAAGACAGCATTCTCCACCCCTGATGGGCACTATCAGTTCACTGTCATGCCTTTTGGGTTAAAGAATGCCCCTGCCACCTCCCAGAGGTTGGTGAACCAAGTCCTGACTGGTTTGGAGTCCTTTAGTGCAACTTATCTTGATGATATTGCTGTCTTTAGCTCCACCTGGCAGGATCACCTGATTCACCTTGGAAAGGTTCTACAAGCCCTACAATCTGCAGGACTGACTATCAAGGCATCAAAATTCCAGATAGGGCAGGGTACTTTGGGGTACTTGGGCTACCATGTTGGTGGAGGCAAGGTCCAACCCTTACAGCCCAAGGTCCAGAGTATCCTGGACTGGGCAGTGTGAGAAGTTGGCCTGGTATATAATGCTCACTAATTCTTAGTGATCACTGTGTACCATGCCAAGCAACCCTTATGATGATGGTTGTAGTTCAACCTTGTAGACCAGTTATCCTAGTGGTAACGTGGACAAAGCAGTCTTAGGCTAAACTCTGAAAGGCATGTGAAGCCAGCTGTTATACCATACACAACCCCCTTGAATACCAAATGAAAGGGACACCACACAGATATATATTGAAAATATATATTGATTTATTAACTATAAAATCCCCTGGACTCTTTATGAGCACAGAAGCACAAGCGTTAAATCACAAGACAGTTTAAAATACACAAAAGTTGCACAATATGGATGAGCCCTAGGGGCCACCTAAACCATATACTAAGAAAGTGGTATAAGAGATACCAATAGGAAAGGGAACAGGCCCAGGGCCTTGGGAATCGCTGGAGCTATTCGAGACTAGCAATGATTAAGTCGGGAAAGGCCCACGGGACTCGGGTGCCGTGTTCAAAGTGCACGCACTTTCCAATGCAAAGTCTATGGTGCGTAAAAAGTACAAAGTTAGAAAGTTAGGAACCTTCTGAGTGACCTAGGGAGCTGAAACTTAAGACACAGGCCATTGAGATGTGTACCATTTTCCATTTTCCAATCTTTATTTCGGCCATTTGGCCATAAAAGATACACAATACACATATACAATCACAGATAATCATTTCGTAAAAGGATAAAAACCATTGGAATACATGTGCTAAAAATGCTATACAAACTATGCATCCCAAAAAAAAAATAATTTTTTAAGAGGGACCCAACACCTTTAAAATACGGTTACGCGTATGCCAAACATTGGTTAGAAATTTTGTTAAAGCAAAAACAGTTGGGCCAGAAATATCAGATTTTAAAATCCTGTACATGGGTGCGTATTCCCTGCAGCCCATATTCCTTATCAACGGGAGAAGCCAGTATTTTCTTGCTACCTTGTAGGCTGGGCAGAAAAAAGCCACATGCAAGTCGGTTTTTTCCGTTGCATCACATATCGGACACTGCTTTGTGGTGGGAGCCGATGACCAGGCGCTTGTAAAGGACCGGGAGGGCAGTGTGCCGTATCTCCATTCGAGAAACAGCTTTCTGGCAAGTACAGGGGAGATAGGATCCAATACCTTCTCAAACCTATACAGATCCTTGCTTTGCAGAAATACGGAGGATAAGGACCCTTCTTCCTGGGTAGCTTGGGCCCTGGCAAATTTGTGTTCGTGGTATACGTTAGCCAGGGACCTTTTGGAGATGTTTAGTGCGGAATTCGCCGGCTCAGTCTATAAGTCAGGGAGCCCTAATTCCATGCAAGTGACTTGGATGTTTTTGATCCAGGGGATATTGAGCGCTTTTGGGTGATTCAAAAGTTCGACCAGTTCCGCCCTATATTCTGCAAGGTCATTGCTGCTCCACAGCCTGCACCAAAAGGCTATGGGTCTCAGGCTTATTTCATCTGCTAACGGTCGTAAACCCAAGTCAAGCCTCAAGGGGAGGAGCGGGGTGCTGGTCGGGAGTGCGGCTATCTGTCTTATAAACTTGTTTTCCGTTAGTGACAGACTCCGACAAGGTGTGTGACCCCACAGTTCCGCCCCATACATAATCGCTCCCCTAGCCTGGGCCTTATATATCTGGATTAGTGCCCCCAATGGACGGTATGTTGAACCGGTCATCATCCGGGCGATACCTCCAGTGGTTTGAATGAGTTTGAGGTTAGCCCTACTCTGATGGGATCCCCAAGTCATGGTTTCGTTAAGAGTCACATCAAGGTATTCAAAGGTGGCTACTCTCTCGAGCCGTACAGCTCCCAATTGCGGATTTGGCCGCAATTTTTGGCTCGGATTCAAGACCATGAATTTGGTTTTTGCCGCATTAATTTCTAGCCCCCTATCAGTACAGAAGGCCACAAAGGAATCCAAAATCCTCTGTATACCCATGGGGGTTTTAGATAGCAGCAGGGTGTCGTCCGCAAACATAATTGCGGGCACCCTGCTGCCATTTAATTTGGGGGCGTCAGTATAGTCAGTGGCGTTCAGGTGGGCGATTACCCCGTTGACGAAGAGACAAAACAGGGTCGGTGCCAGCACACAACCCTGCCTTACCCCCCGGCCAACGGGGAATCTATCGGTCAGTTCCCCCGACCTAACACACCTCACTCGGGCGTAATTATTGTGGTGCAGCCTCTGTAAGATCAATAGGATGTCCGGGGGAACGCCCATCTCTGCCAGGACGCTCCAAAGTTTCCCCCTGGGCACTAGGTCGAAGGCGGCCCGTAAGTCCACAAAAATTGTGTACAGACTACCGCCCTCGAATTTTGCTGCCCTCCAATAGATTAGGTTTAATCTGAAAACCTGGTCCACTGTGGATACCCCCTTCCTGAATCCAGCCTGGTAAGGACTAAGGGCACCCACTTCCTCCATCCAGTCCTGGAGCCGGTTCAACAAAACCCTACCAAACAGTTTCTGTGCCACGTCTATTAAACTGATTGGTCTGTAGTTGGCTGGGAGGAGAGGCAAGCCCTTTTTACAGATGGGGACCACCTCTGCCCCCAGCCAAGTACTAGGGATTTCCATGCCGCCAAGCACTCCATTGAAAAGTGCGGCAAGGTAAGGGGCCCAGACAATGGGCTACTGTTTAAACATATCCCCTGGTAAACCATCCAGTCCTGGCGCCTTTCCGGAGGCCAGACCTGAAATGGCAGCAGTGACCTCGCTCAACGTTATTGGCTCCCCTTCATAAACCGGCCAGCCCACCTCAGTGTCAGCAGGAGAGTCTCCCGGCTCAGAGCTGTATAGGGACTGGAAGTGAGCTTGCCACACCCCTGGGGCAATGTTGGGCTCTAATGCCGATTGTAAATTCCCCGATCCCCCGTTCACTATCCTCCAAAACAGGCGTTGGTTTTGGATCGCTAGGGCCTTGGCGAGTTCTTCCCACTGGTTTTCCTACCATTCGGCTTTAGCATGGGCAACGAGTTTCTTGTAAGCTCGCCTGCTTTGCTTAAGGCTATCCCCCCCTGAGCCCTCCTTGATTAATCTGAGGAGTTTTGTTTTTGCCCGTCTGCATGCTGGGTTATACCATGATGTTTTGCCTTGCCGCCCCCCTCTTGGCTTCCGTGAACTACAGGTGAAATGAGGTGCCGCAGCTTTTATAAGGTCCTCATGCGCCTTGTACAATTTGTCCTGGGAGTCTTTGTTATTTGCCTCGGTATCCAAGCTCCCCACAATTTCCAAGATGGGAGTTATCCCTTCATAGAGCATGGGGAGTTTATTCTTGCTTGTAACCAAGTGCTCCCACCTGATTCTTCTCCTGCTATTGTCCAGGAGAAGCGCAGGATTATTCCCTTCCGCGTTGGTCACGGGAGCTTGGGGGCCAGGGTGAGCAAGGTCAAGCTCAAGTGCATTGTGGTCACTGTCGGTCCTTTCCCTCACCCTAAAGTCCTGGATTGTCGGCCACTTCACCATTTGGGCCAAGACATAGTCCAGACGGGACTCTCTTCCCGGTCTATTGTAGGTGGTTTTACTAGGTATGTGGGATTTCATTCGCCCGTTGCAAGCTCTGATTCCGAACTTTAAGGTGAGGGCTGTAATTTGTAGTGCTAGTGGGGTCCAAGCCTTCGGGGTGGAGCTTCCACTAGGGGCACTGCCCATCTGGCCTCTTCTTCCGATGATAACCCGTCCAGAAGGCCGGGGAGTGGCTCGAAATGAGAATTAAAATCCCCTCCCACTACATAGAAAGAATCACTTGGTAGATCAGATATATAGTTGGAGAGTTCATCTATAGTCAGTGATTCCTTTGCAATTCCCGTTGGCCTAGAATAGATGTTAATGATCAAAAGTTTGACTTGGTTGGGCCATAATAATGAAACCACAAGGATATCTTCAGAGTTAGCCGACAACCGTGTGGCCACGCAGCCCAGGTGAGATGCAACCCAAGTCGTAAGCCCCCCTGACGGACGGCCTTTGCCTTCCCAGCTCGCTGGAATGAAGAATGACATGTAGCCTTGGTGACCATAGTCCTCTCTGGCCCAGGTTTCCTGGAACATACATACATCTCCAGTCTCGATATAATTTGCCCAGTCCGGATCACCCAGTTTATTGGCCAGTCCAGCAACATTCCAGCAGATTAGCCTCAAATGTTCAGAGGTGTCAGTTGACGCGCCAGGAGGGTTGGAAGAGATTGTTCCAGACTCTACTGCAGTCGGAAGTTTTGACACATTACCAACAGTAGGGGCAGATGGCTCGGAAAGTCTACAGGAGCCGTTCTCCACAGGTATTGTCATATTCAGTATTCCAGAGGCGTTGTCAACATTGTGGGCAGATAGATCAGAAAGTCTGCTGGTGCCATTATCCATAAACACTAGATCATTCAGTGGGCCAAAGGTTTTACCAACAATCGGGGTAGATGGCTCAAAAAGTCTGCAGGAACCGCAATCCCGGGTCACTGGCTTGTGAGTGGAAAGTCAATCGACCCCATCCAAGCCATTCAGGCAATTGAAACGGTTGAAATGAAAATAGGGAGTGTCCGGCAAATGAAGATTTGGGCGTTGTGCATAATCCTTTTGTCTGCGTCTACGTTCCACCCTTGTCCATTCATCATGCGGTGGAGCATAATGCATGCGAGTAGGGGGGAAAAAGAAGGATACTGGAAGGGTCTGAATAGTGGAGTCCAGTGATCTATTTATTCCTTCACAGATGTGCAGAACAGTGCCCCGATCTTTAAAAGTTACCAAAATACAATCCCCTGTTATTGTTTTTCTGGTCTTCCCTAACCAAGGGACCCTTCTAACCATAATAATCTCATTATTAAAATGCGATGGTAGGGGTCGATTCCAGTTTAGCCATTTAATGACCTTTTTCTTTAGGGATTGGTAGTCTTCATTTTCCCCTGATCTTAGATGGGGGGCACCTGCTAGGATCACCGTTAGACTATTAGCTTCTGGGGGCAGATCTGGTCTCCGTGGTCTTTGGGCTGGGCGGCCCGGGGAGAGTAAAGGGGCGCTGCGAGCTTAATGGTGGCCATCGTTAATCCCTATCTGGGAGCTTTGAGGGACAGGGTCTATTGGTTGTGAAGGCCTATTGGTTGAATTACTACGCGGTGCCTGGACTGAAATAGCCATTAATGGCTGCAGGGGGGGGGACAGTAGGCACACTCTGTGGGGGGACTTTGTTGGCACCCTGTGAGGCTCCTATTTTAGGAGGGTTTCTTGTGGGGGGGTGAGGACCCACATGTTTGGATTGCTTACTAACTAAGGTGTTCAAGGTAGTAAGAGATGTCTCTAATAGAGTGAGCCTAATCTCAACTTTTTTGAGGCTATCGCTAATAGGCTGCAGAAGGGAACGAAGTAGGAATTCTATACTCCCTATAGATGTAAGAGGGGGAGTTGTATTGGATGTATTGGCTACTAGGTCGTTGTTGGTATCAGCTATGTTAGAACTTGGGGCCTTAGAGGGAAGAGCGATAGTCACAATCTCCTTGTTCTTCCCAGATTGGAGTGCGTTTATATGTTTTTTACCAAAATCTAGATAGGATACTTTGGTTTTCCCCTGCCCCCCCCATTGACTTCCTACTCCGTTTGCTAGGTGGAGGCCTATGCAACTCCACCACAACACTTTGTTTTGGCTTATTTTTCTTAGTGACATGCAAAGGGGGAGTTTGGGTGACCAAATTAACGGGGGTGACACAAGTCATGGGAGGAGTTGTATCGATAGACTTTCCGGGCACCAACCCAGGGTAGCTAGGAATTTCCCGAAGTAAGAGGGGGAAATCCTCAAGGGTCGGGGGATTTAAACTATTGGGGGGCGTACCTTCCTCTTGGGAAATAGGATACAGGATGATCTCAGTCAAGGGTCTGCTCTTCATAGACTCAATGGAGCGCCGCCCCTCCGCCCTGCGTCTCTCTGGAGAGTTTTCTTTACCCGCATCTCCCTTGGCAGATTTAAAGTAATTGTCCAGTGTCCCTGTGTTGCTGCCTCCATCCCTTAATGGAGTTTCACGTGGTGTCGGCGAGGGCATCGCCTTAATCAGAGTGGTAGTTGGAAGTCAAAGGTAAGGGATATGGCCCAGCCCGGCCTCCTTCGGCCCCTGACGGCCACAGACGGTCCCGCCCTTGTCCCGGGCTTCTCCCGGCGCTCCCGCGCGCTACCGCGCAGCGGTATAGGCAGTATCAATTTATAAGCACAGGGGAAGGGGAGGAGCAGACAAGGAGAGCGGCCCAGGTGTTGAGAGTTGGGTCTGGCAAGCGCTCCTGGGAACTGTAGTCCCGGTCCAGCGCCTTCTCTCGCTCGCAGCCCCGCCTGTCACTCACCTTCTCAGGGACACCGTCGTACTTCCCAGCAGTTCCTGGTGGATCGCCCCACACGAAGCGGGACCCGCGCAGCGGGTTCCGCGAGAGGTAGGCAAGTCTTCGCTGTGTTTTCAGATGCTCCTTCCAGCAGGCTCCAACAAATGGCAGAATAAGGGTCCCAAGTGCTTCACAAGCGCCAGAGTCTTTAAGCGCAGGGGAAGGGGAGGAGCAGACAAGGAGAGCGGCCCAGGTGTTGAGAGTTGGGTCTGGCAAGTGCTCCTGGGAACTGTAGTCCCGGTCCAGCGCCTGCTCTCGCTCGCAGCCCCGCCTGTCACTCGCCTTCTCAGGGACACCGTCGTACTTCCCAGCAGTTCCTGGTGGATCGCCCCACACGAAGCGGGACCCGCGCAGCGGGTTCCGCGAGAGGTAGGCAAGTCTTCGCTGTGTTTTCAGATGCTCCTTCCAGCAGGCTCCAACAAATGGCAGAATAAGGGTCCCAAGTGCTTCACAAGCGCCAGAGTCTTTAAGCGCAGGGGAAGGGGAGGAGAAGACAAGGAGAGCGGCCGAGGTGTTGAGAGTTGGGTCTGGCAAGCGCTCCTGGGAACTGTAGTCCCGGTCCAGCGCCTGCTCTCGCTCGCAGCCCCGCCTGTCACTCGCCTTCTCAGGGACACCGTCGTACTTCCCAGCAGTTCCTGGTGGATCGCCCCACACGAAGCGGGACCCGCGCAGCGGGTTCCGCGAGAGGTAGGCAAGTCTTCGCTGTGTTTTCAGATGCTCCTTCCAGCAGGCTCCAACAAATGGCAGAATAAGGGTTCCAAGTGCTTCACAAGCGCCAGAGTCTTTAAGCACAGGGGAAGGGGAGGAGCAGACAAGGAGAGCGGCCCAGGTGTTGAGAGTTGGGTCTGGCAAGCGCTCCTGGGAACTGTAGTCCCGGTCCAGCGCCTGCTCTCGCTCGCAGCCCCGCCTGTCACTCACCTTCTCAGGGACACCGTTGTACTTCCCAGCAGTTCCTGGTGGATCGCCCCACACGAAGCGGGACCCGCGCAGCGGGTTCCGCGAGAGGTAGGCAAGTCTTCGCTGTGTTTTCAGATGCTCCTTTCAGCAGGCTCCAACAAATGGCAGAATAAGGGTCCCAAGTGCTTCACAAGTGCCAGAGTCTTTAAGCGCAGGGGAAGGGGAGGAGCAGACAAGGAGAGCGGCCCAGGTGTTGAGAGTTGGGTCTGGCAAGCGCTCCTGGGAACTGTAGTCCCGGTCCAGCGCCTGCTCTCGCTCGCAGCCCCGCCTGTCACTCGCCTTCTCAGGGACACCGTCGTACTTCCAAGCAGTTCCTGGTGGATCGCCCCACACGAAGCCGGACCCGCGCAGCGGGTTCCGCGAGAGGTAGGCAAGTCTTCGCTGTGTTTTCAGATGCTCCTTCCAGCAGGCTCCAACAAATGGCAGAATAAGGGTCCCAAGTGCTTCACAAGCGCCAGAGTCTTTAAGCGCAGGGGAAGGGGAGGAGCAGACAAGGAGAGCGGCCCAGGTGTTGAGAGTTGGGTCTGGCAAGCGCTCCTGGGAACTGTAGTCCCGGTCCAGCGCCTGCTCTCGCTCGCAGCCCCGCCTGTCACTCGCCTTCTCAGGGACACCGTCGTACCTCCCAGCAGTTCCTGGTGGATCGCCCCACACGAAGCGGGACCCGCGCAGCGGGTTCCGCGAGAGGTAGGCAAGTCTTCGCTGTGTTTTCAGATGCTCCTTCCAGCAGGCTCCAACAGATGGCAGAATAAGGGTCCCAAGTGCTTCACAAGCGCCAGAGTCTTTAAGCGCAGGGGAAGGGGAGGAGCAGACAAGGAGAGCGGCCCAGGTGTTGAGAGTTGGGTCTGGCAAGCGCTCCTGGGAACTGTAGTCCTGGTCCAGCGCCTGCTCTCGCTCGCAGCCCCGCCTGTCACTCGCCTTCTCAGGGACACCGTCGTACTTCCCAGCAGTTCCTGGTGGATCGCCCCACACGAAGCGGGACCCGCGCAGCGGGTTCCGCGAGAGGTAGGCAAGTCTTCGCTGTGTTTTCAGATGCTCCTTCCAGCAGGCTCCAACAAATGGCAGAATGTGTACCAGTGCAGGAGCACCGGCGGAGCTGAGTTACCTCACCCACAGGAAGCGGGTGCACAGGGTCGAAGTAGTGTCGGGTTTCGTCACGCTGGTCGATGGTGCTTGGAGCTGAAGATGCTGCAGGCGGCTCGAGGTGAAGAGTTCCGGTGGATCCAAGGGTGGATCTGTAGTTGTGAAGACCTGAAAGCAGAGGGGACAGTGTTCAAAGTCACTAGCCAGTGACTACCGTGGAACCAGATTGGAACCAGGCGATGTCGGGTGCAAACAGGCGTTGTCAGGTAGCTTCTCTCTGCAGCCACGTGGACACCCGGGGTCGAGGATGTCCAGGAGTCAGTCACGAGCTGTCGCACGCAGGCTTCTCGCTGTTGGCAGTGTCGGCGACCTGATCGGAGCAAACAGGCCTTGGCAAATGCAAGCCACGCAGAAGCTGAAAGATGCTTAACACTCAGACCAGCAAGGTCAGAGCGAGTGCTCCTTTTTACAGGAGCTTAGGTAGGTCTGGAGCAACCAGACCTGCTGTGTAAATCGTCGGTTTCGTCGCCAAGATGGCCGCTGACCACGTGGCTAGTGGCCGGGATGGCGCGTTGAGTGGCACAATGCAAAAGGGCCCCACGCAGATCGTGGAGATGCTGGAGGGCTGATCTTTGGTGCAAGGGCTGCTCGGTGGTGGGGGTTCTCAGTCCCCAAAGCACAACGTCAAGGATGCCTCAGAAGCTGTGCAGTCAGCTTTTCGAGTGTCTTCCAAGAGGTCCGGTCCCACGTCACTCGGTGCCTCCACGGGTCCCTTCTTTGCAGGGACTGTGGATCGGTCTCTGAGAGGTCTGGGAGTCTAGTTCTTGTCGGGCTCTGGGCTCGGGCTCCGGCGGGAGGCGGCGGCAAAGCAGACGTCGAGTTGCTGGTTGGTACCTGTGTTCACAGGGTGGCCACTCCTAGGCCACAAGGGAGATTCTTCTTCAGTCTTCTGTGCAGCAGAATGTTGAAGTCCAGTCGTCTTCTTAGTTTTAAGTTGATTCAGGATGATCTGCTGTGCAATGGCACTGCTCCCACTCTTATTCCCAATCTGAGGGGTGGATCACCTACTAGGTCCCTCCTCTGGGAGGAACCAGGAAGGGGGGCGGTTACACCCCCTTTCCTTTCTCCAGTTCCGCGCCAAGCCTGGGTCTGGAAAGTCCCAGGACCGGTTTGGACTGGCCTATGCACGGGGACACCTTGTGTGCCCCGGGCATGTCTGATTCTATTCAGCCCTGTCCTACCCAATACACAAAACCCTGTCTGGGGTGGTGCTCGCACCTCCCAAGGCAGGAAACCCTTTGTCCAGGCCACCATCTGCCGAGTTTCGGTCAGCAGCAGGAGGCCAGACTCGTGTCTGTGGTGGCAGCATCCATTTTGTGATGCTGAGGCTCTGGTTAACTTTAACCGGGGTTTAAGGCTACACACATGTCGTGTCCCTCTAGAAGGGTGGAATGCTATCCCCGTCGCCAGAACTGGCGAGGGGATAGTATTCCAATTTGTATGACACCTTACTCGACATGTTTTGATAAAGCCAAACCAAAGATAGCATTTAACCGCGAGGATTATAATGCACTTAAGAGTATATGGTATGGCAATATCCCGGAACAGCTTAGGGAGTGGTTCCCGACAGCTGCAGACAGGCTCAGCTCATGCTAGAGCACCATCTCACATATTTCCAAGCACTCTGCCTCCAGGATTGATGAGGCCTTCCATAGGAGTGGCTGATAGGAACATATGTGTCCAGTTTAGGGTTAGGCACAGGCATACTGTACCTAAGCAAGAGGTGATTACACCAACTTACCCCAGCTGAGTGATCAGCCAGTTGTGTCAAATATGGAGGCCAGGCCAGGGGTGGCACAATACATGCTGCAGCCCCTGGTAGGCCTTGGATACACCTATGCCCTGGGTACCTAGGGTACACTACTACAGGGGCTCATAAGGTGAACCAGTTCCAATTCGTAATGCACCTAAAGTGTATTGGCAGTAACTTAGAGAGAGAACAGCAGGCTGTGGGTCTGATTAGCAGGCCCACAGCCACATTAAGTCAGAAACCAGTGAAGCAAAAAGCAATAATTTGGGGTGACCATAGGATAGTAGACCCTACTCTCCTACATAACCCCCCCCCCCAAACGCAGGGACATTAGACTAACCTTGACCAGTTGTGTCTTCATGTTCTAAGTGGAAGTACCTGGAGAGACCATCTGCGTTGCCATGGTCAGTCCCTGGGCGGTGCTCCACTGTAAAGTCCATCCCCTGTAGGGAAATGGACCACCTGAGTAGTTTGGGGTTTTCACCCTTCATCTGATTAAGCCATAAGAGGGGCTTATGGTCGGTCTGAATCTTGAAGTGAGTGCCAAACAAGTATGGCCTCAACTTCTTCAGGGCCCACACCACAGCAAAGGCCTCCCTCTCTATAGCTGACCAACGTTTCTCTCTGGGGGTCAGCCTTCTGCTAATGAAAGCAATGGGCTGGTCCTGGCCATCTACATTAAGCTGTGAAAGCACTGCTCCCACTCCCAACTCAGAAGCATCTGTTTGGACAATGAACTCTCTTGAGTAGTCAGGACTCTTCAGGATAGGTGCAGAGCACATGGCCTTCTTCAGGTCGTCAAATGCCTTTTGACAGATTTCTGTCCACTGAACCTTTTTGGGCATCTTCTTGGATGTCAGATCATTAAGAGGAGTCACAATGGACCCATAGTTCTTAACAAACTTCCTGTAGTACCCAGTCAGGCCCAAGAAAGCTCTGACCTGAGTCTGGGTGGTTGGAGGGGACCAGTCCTTGATGGTCTGGATCTTACTCTCCAGTGGTTGAACTTTTCCTCCACCTACAAGGTGGCCCAGGTATACAACCTTACTCTGCCCTATCTGGCACTTGGTTGCCTTGATAGTGAGGCCTGCCTTCTGTAGAGCCTCAAGCACTTCCTTCAGGTGGACCAGGTGATCCTCCCAGGTGGAGCTAAAGACAGCAATATTATCCAGATAAGCTGCACAAAAGTCATCCAACCCAGTAAGGACTTGATTCACCAACCTTTGGAAGGTGGCAGGTGCATTTTTCAAACCAACGGGCATCACCACAAACTGATAATGCCCACTAGGGGTAGAAAATGCTGTTTTGGCTTTAGACTCCTCAGCTAACCTGATTTGCCAGTAGCCAGCTGTCAAGTCAAATGTGCTCAAATATTTGGCAGAAGCCAACTTGTCAATGAGCTCATCTGCCCTTGGAATAGGGTGTGCATCTGTCCTGGTGACAGCATTGAGTCCTCTGTAATCCACACAGAACCTCATCTCTCTCTTGCCATCTTTGGTGTGAGGTTTGGGGACCAGAACCACTGGGCTAGCCCAGGGGCTCTCTGAAGGCTCAATGACACCTAATTCCAGCATCTTTTGCACCTCAGTCTTTATACAGTCCCTGACGTGGTCAGGTTGCCTGTAAATCTTGCTCTTTACAGGAAGACTGTCACCAGTGTCCACCACATGTGTACACCAGTTAGTCTGACTGGGTGTCAATGAGAACATATGCCTGTATGCCTGTAGAACTTGTCTACAGTCATGTTGCTGATGCTCAGTGAGGCTGCCACCTAAGGCCACACCATCAACTGAACCATCCTCAGGGTTCTGAGTGAGCAGGTCTGGGAGAGGGTCACTCTCTTCCTCCTGTCCCTCATCTGTAGCCATGAGCAAGCCCATGTCTGCCCTGCTGACATACGCCTTCAATCTGTTTACATGGAGCACCCTTTTGAGGGACCTCTCTGTAAGCAAACAAAAGGCAGGGCAGCAGGATGTCCCATCTTCGCCTGAGCTTTTCAGGTAATCCTTTAATCATGCCCTTTAGGGTCTTGTTAAATCTCTCAACAAGCCCATTGCATTGTGGGTGATAAGGAGTGGTGAACTTGTAGTTGACACCACATTCCTTCCACATAGCTGTCAAATATCCTGACATGAAGTTGGCATCTCTATCAGATATTACCTCCTTAGGAAACCCCACTCTGGAGAAAACTCCAAGTAAGGCCCTGGCCACAACAGGAGCTGTTGTGGTCCTAAGTGGAATTGCCTCTGGGTACCTGGTGGCATGATCCACTACCACCAGTATGAATCTGTGCCCAGATGCTGTAGGGGGATCCATTGGACCAACAATATCAATCCCCACTCTTTCAAAGGGAACCCCCACCACAGGTAGTGGTATCAGGGGGGCCTTTGTTGTTCCACCTGCTTTACCACTGGCTTGGCAGGTTTCACAGGAGCGACAAAACTCCTTGGTGTCTTCAGACATGTGAGGCCAGTGAAAGTGAGGGACAAGCCTGTCCCAGGTCTTGTTCTGGCCTAAGTGTCCTGCTAAAGGAATATCATGGGCCAAGGTGAGAAGGAAACCCCTTAATTGCAGAGGTATAACCAACCTCCTGGTTGCACCAGGCTTGGGGTCTCTACCCTCTGTGTAAAGGAGTCCTTCATCCCAATAAACTTTATGGGCACCTTCAGCATTCCCAGCAGCCACAGCAGCAGCCTGCTGTCTGAGGGGTTCAAGAGAAGGACAGGTTAACTGAGCCTGCCCCAAGGCTGCCCTAGAAGGTCCCCCTGTCCCCAGAAACTCAACCTGATCAGGCTCAAGTTCCTCAGAGACAGTTCCTTCAGGGGTCTCAAGATCAGTTTCCTGTGAAACCTGATCCTCACTTGCACGCAGTTGGGAAGGCACAGCCTTAACCCTCCTGTTCTTCTTCTTGGAAGGTGCTTGGTCCATTGTTCCAGGATCCAAGACCTGAGGTTCAGAGAGGCACTTTTTGGCCTGTGACCTGGTCACAGCAAGGACATGTGATGATATCCCTAACATCTCTGCATGAGTCCTGTACTCAACTTCTGACCATAGAGAGTTCTCCAGGTCATTGCCCAACAAACATTCTACTGGGAGATCAGCACTAACCACAACTCTTTTTAGGCCAGTTACCCCTCCCCAGGAAAAGTTAACAAGTGCCACACTATGTGTAGTAGTGACATTGCTGGCATTGGTCACCAGGTAATTATCACCTGGCATGTATTGTCCAGGGTCCACAAAGTTAGGTGTCACCATTGTGACACTGGCACATGTGTCCCTGTAAGCTTGAGCCACTTTATTGTTGATCAAAGGCGTCTGTCTGTATTTGCCCAGATTACTGGGACTTATGTCAGGGGTCAAATCTATGTCCCCTTCACAAATCAGAACAGCCTGTGTAAGGGTCCTGACTAGGTCAGAATCTCCTTCAGTTCCCAAAGTGATACCCACTACCCCCTTGGTTTGTGGACCAGCACTGCTAGCTGTACTAGTGGGTGCAGTTGCCTTAGGGGCTGCAGTGCTGGGGGCTCCACCCTTTTTACACTCACTTGTCCAGTGAGAGGTGTTTTTACAAGTTTTATACCAGGGTTTCTTCTGACCTTCTTTCTTCTTCTTCTTGGAAGTTTGCGACCCACCCTCCGTCTCAGTTTGGGGCCCTGTTGAAGACTTCTGGTCTTTAGATTTCTGCTCCCCACCCTTCTGGTCTGTTTTCTTCTGGTCACCACCCTGGTTCTGGTTCTGGTTCTTTTGCTTAACTCTGGTTCTTACCCATTTATCTGCCCTCTTTCCCAATTCTTGGGGAGAGGTCAAATCTGAGTCAACCAAATGTTGATGCAACTGCTGGTTCTGACAATTATTTAAAATGTGTTCTCTCATCAGCAAATTATACAATCCTTCATAGTCTGTAACCTTGCTTCCCAGCAACCATCTCTCCAGAGCCTTAGTGGCACACTCAACAAATTCAGACCAGTCCTGAGTCTGTGTCTTCTGGGTATCCCTGAACTTTAACCTGTACTGTTCAGTGGTTAAGCCTAACCCATCAATCAGAGCACTCTTCAGGACCAGGTAGTTTCTAGAATCCCCATCACTAACTGTGAGGAGTCTGTCTCGGCCTCTACCTTCAAAGGAGAGCCACAAGATTGCTGCCCACTGCTCCTGAGGGATCTGCTGTACTCTGCAGGCTCTCTCCATTGCAGTAATCCATTTATGGATATCATCCCCAGCTTTGTAGGGGGGCACAATCTTACTCAGGTTTCTGTTATCAAAAGACCTGTCTTTATCCTTGTGGATATTGCTGCCACCAGTGGGTTCTATTACCCCACTCTCTCTAGGCTGTCTTGCTCTAGCAAGTTTCTCTTGGGCCAGGGCAACTTCTAATTCTTGTCTCTGGATCCTAAGCTCAGCCTCTCTCATTTTGGCCTCATGTTCCCTTCTCTGAGGGCTAGTCATCTCCCTTCTGGAGTGACCATGAGAGCCTCTGGAGACATGGGAGGTATTGGATTCACCTGAGTGATTCCTCCTCCTCCTATGCCCCTGGTTAAGTCCATTTGGGTGGCTGGGCAAGGTCAGCCTTGCTTCAGTCCCAAACACACTTAAGTTAGCCTGGTTCAGCCTACTGACCAGCACCTGACTATTTCTGTCATCATCTGACTCACTGCTTTCCACCTCCTCCTCCTCTTCCTCTTCCTCTTCCTCCTCATCTACTTGAGGAGCTCCAGTGGTGGAGGCTTCCTCATCTACCAGGATGATAGGGGCAGGGGTGTCTACAGTGTCATCCTCTGAAGGATGGCCTCCTTCAGCATTCCCTGTGGGGTTTGCCTTAGAGGGCTTTAGAGTCTCAGACTGGTCTAAGAGCTCTCTTAGGTGGTCTGTAGTAGGGGAAGGCCCTGTCTTCAGACCCCTTAAGACACAAAGCTGTCTTAATTCCTTAAAGGAAAAAATAGCAAATTTGGATGGTGCCCTTGGAGGGTCACTCTCAACAGGGATGTTCCCAGTGGAACCCTCTGCTCCAGACATTGCTCTAGTGTGGGTGGATGTGTTGCAATCTACCTACACTGGTGTTTACCTACTAAACCTATCTAGTAGTTGTAGCTAGGGTGTGCTACTCCCTTTGCTCTACAACAACTAAGTTCAGTAGAACTTAAGTATACTAGTCTTGTTTTATATGTACCTAGCAGGTACCTGTATGATCTTTCAAATGATAATCTCAAAGATTGTAATGGTAAAACAACAGCAAGCTCAGATACCAATCCGCTGCTCACCAATGTGAGAAGTTGGCCTGGTATATAATGCTCACTAATTCTTAGTGATCACTTTGTACCATGCCAAGCAACCCTTATGATGATGGTTGTAGTTCAACCTTGTAGACCAGTTATCCTAGTGGTAACGTGGACAAAGCAGTCTTAGGCTAAACTCTGAAAGGCATGTGAAGCCAGCTGTTATACCATACACAACCCCCTTGAATACCAAATGAAAGGGACACCACACAGATATATATTGAAAATATATATTGATTTATTAACTATAAAATCCCCTGGACTCTTTATGAGCACAGAAGCACAAGCGTTAAATCACAAGACAGTTTAAAATACACAAAAGTTGCACAATATGGATGAGCCCTAGGGGCCACCTAAACCATATACTAAGAAAGTGGTATAAGAGATACCAATAGGAAAGGGAACAGGCCCAGGGCCTTGGGAATCGCTGGAGCTATTCGAGACTAGCAATGATTAAGTCGGGAAAGGCCCACGGGACTCGGGTGCCGTGTTCAAAGTGCACGCACTTTCCAATGCAAAGTCTATGGTGCGTAAAAAGTACAAAGTTAGAAAGTTAGGAACCTTCTGAGTGACCTAGGGAGCTGAAACTTAAGACACAGGCCCTTGAGATGTGTACCAGTGCAGGAGCACCGGCGGAGCTGAGTTACCTCACCCACAGGAAGCGGGTGCACAGGGTCGAAGTAGTGTCAGGTTTTGTCACGCTGGTCGATGGTGCTTGGAGCTGAAGATGCTGCAGGCGGCTCGAGGTGAAGAGTTCCGGTGGATCCAAGGGTGGATCTGTAGTTGTGAAGACCTGAAAGCAGAGGGGACAGTGTTCAAAGTCTCTAGCCAGTGACTACTGTGGAACCAGATTGGAACCAGGCGATGTCGGGTGCAAACAGGCGTTGTCGGGTAGCTTCTCTCTGCAGCCACGTGGACACCCGGGGTCGAGGACGTCAAGGAGTTGGTCACGAGCTGTCCCACGCAGGCTTCTCGCTGTTGGCGGTGTCGTCGACCTGATCGGAGCAAACAGGGCTTGGCAAATGCAAGCCACGCAGAAGCTGAAAGATGCTTAACACTCGGACCAGCAAGGTCAGAGCGAGTGCTCCTTTTTACAGGAGCTTGGGTAGTTCTGGAGCAATCACACCTGCTGTGTAAATTGTCGGTTTCGTCGCCAAGATGGCCGCTGACCACGTGGCTAGTGGCCGGGATGGCGCGTCGAGTGGCACAATGCAAAAGGGCCCCACGCAGATCGTGGAGATGCTGGAGGGCTGATCTTCGGTGCAAGGGCTGCTCGGTGGTGAGGGTTCTCAGTCCCCAAAGCACAACGTCGAGGATGCCTCAGAAGCTGCTCAGTCAGCTTTTCGAGTGTCTTCCAAGAGGTCCGGTCCCACGTCACTCGGTGCCTCCACGGGTCCCTTCTTTGCAGGGACTGTGGATCGGGCTCTGAGAGGTCTGGGAGTCTGGTTCTTGTCGGGCTCTGGGCTCCGGCGGGAGGCGGGAGGCGGCGGCAAAGCAGACGTCGAGTTGCTGGTTGGTACCTGTGTTCACAGGGTGGCCACTCCTAGGCCACAAGGGAGATTCTTCTTCAGTCTTCTGTGCAGCAGAATGTCGAAGTCCAGTCGTCATCTTAGTTTTAAGTTGATTCAGGATGATCTGCTGTGCAATGGCACTGCTCCCACTCTTATTCCCAATCTGAGGGGTGAATAACCTACTAGGTCCCTCCTCTGGGAGGAACCAGGAAGGGGGGCGGTTACACCCCCTTTCCTTTGTCCAGATCCGTGCCAAGCCTGGGTCTGGAAAGTCCCAGGACCGGTTTGGACTGGCCTATGCACGGGGACACCTTGTGTGCCCCGGGCATGTCTGATTCTATTCAGCCCTGTCCTACCCAATACACAAAACCCTGTCTGGGGTGGTGCTCGCACCTCCCAAGGCAGGAAACCCTTTGTCCAGGCCACCATCTGCCGAGTTTCGGTCAGCAGCAGGAGGCCAGACTTGTGTCTGTGGTGGCAGCATCCATTTTGTGATGCTGAGGCTCTGGTTAACTTTAACCGGGGTTTAAGGCTACACACATGTCGTGTCCCTCTAGGAGGGTGGAATGCTATCCCCGTCGCCAGAACTGGTGAGGGGATAGTATTCCAATTCGTATGACACCTTACTCGACATGTTTTGATAAAGCCAAACCAAAGATAGCATTTAACCGCGAGGATTATAATGCACTTAAGAGTATATGGTATGGCAATATCCCGGAACAGCTTAGGGAGTGGTTCCCGACAGCTGAAGACAGGCTCAGCTCATGCTAGAGTACCATCTCACATATTTCCAAGCACTCTGCCTCCAGGATTGATGAGGCCTTCCATAGGAGTGGCTGATAGGAACATATGTGTCCAGTTTAGGGTTAGGCACAGGCATACTGTACCTAAGCAAGAGGTGATTACACCAACTTACCCCAGCTGAGTGATCAGCCAGTTGTGTCAAATATGGAGGCCAGGCCAGGGGTGGCACAATACATGCTGCAGCCCCTGGTAGGCCTTGGATACACCTATGCCCTGGGTACCTAGGGTACACTACTACAGGGGCTCATAAGGTGAACCAGTTCCAATTCGTAATGCACCTAAAGTGTATTGGCAGTAATTTAGAGAGAGAACAGCAGGCTGTGGGTCTGATTAGCAGGCCCACAGCCACATTAAGTCAGAAACCAGTGAAGCAAAAAGCAAAAATTTGGGGTGACCATAGGATAGCAGACCCAACTCTCCTACAGGCAGCTCCAACCACCCAGACCCAAGTCAGGGCATTCCTTGGCTTGACTGGGTACTACAGAAAGTTTGTGAAGGGATATGGGACCATTGTGGCCCCTCTCACAGAACTCACATCCAATAAAATGCCCAAGAAAGTGAACTGGACTATTAGCTGCAAAGAGGCTTTTGACACCCTGAAAGAAGCAATGTGATCAGCACCCATTCTAAAAGCACCAGACTACTCCAAGTAGTTCATAGTGCATACTGAGGCTTCAGAGCTGGGGATAGGAGCAGTCCTATCCCAGATCAATGAGGAAGGCCAAGACTAAACTGTTGCGTTTATACGCAGGAGGCTACTCCCCAGAGACCAGCATTGGAGTGCCATTGAGAGGGAGGCCTTTTCTGTGGTTTGGTCCCTGAAGAAGTTGAGGCCCTACTTGTTTGGAACTCACTTCCTGGTTCAAACTGACCATAGACCTCTCAGATGGCTAATGCAGATGAAAGGGGAAAATCCAAAACTACTGAGATGGTCCATCTCCCTACAGGGTATGGACTTTGAAGTGGAACACCGACCAGGGACTGCCCATGCCAATGCAGATGGACTTTCCAGGTTCTTCCACTTAGACAATGAAGACTCCCTAGGGCAAGGTTAGACTCATCAATTTTTGTTTGAGGGGTTATGTGAGAAAGTGGCATCTTTCTTGCCTTGGTATGCCCCCACTTTTTTCCGAACTGCTGATGTGCTTTGACTGAGTGTGCCCTGGGTTCCTGCCAACCAGGTACCCAGGGCCTGTGTTCCTTCCCTAAAAACTGTGCTGAAACTAAAAACCCAATTGGCATCTCTGGCCACCTGTCAGCTCTAGTAAATGGTACACTTGGTACCCAGCGCATGGTGACCAAAGACGACCCCTTAGGGCTGCAGCACTTATTGTGCCACCCTCAGGGGTCATGTACTCTGGCACCCACACACTGCCTTTGCAGGCTCAGTGCCTAAATACAGAACTAAACTAAGAGTCGACATGGCCCACATCCCTGTGTGCCATGCCCACCAAACCCACTGCCCTAGCATGTCAGCCACCCCTCTAGCTGGGTGCCCTGTGCCAGAGGTGTGGGCACGGGTGCATGAGCCCTGTGCCCCTACAGTACCCAGGGCCATTCCCGGGCACAGTAAGTGCAGTGATGCCATTAAGAGTATATGGTGCTGGGAGGTTGTCATTACGAACTCCACAGCACCATAATGGCTACACTGAAGACTGAGAAGTTTGGTACCAAACTTCTCAGCACATTAAACCCGCACTGATGCCGGTGTGGGTTTTAATGTAAAATGCACCAGTGGGCATCTTAGCGATGCCCTCTGAAACCCTAACCTACAATCCACTTCTGGGCTGAGTGGCTGCAGAGGCTGACATACAGCAGACATGTTGCTGGACCCCTGGGTGGAGAGCCCCCACTCTCCTGGTCCTGCAACAATGCACATCCTGGACGAGGTGCTAGGTCTCCTCCCTCAGGATGGGCAGGGGGAAGCTTCAAAGGCATGCCGCCTCTGTGAGCATCTCCAGACCATTTGCTGTACCCAGCAACTGGCCCCCACCATTTCTAAGCCCCCACTCTGGTGGGAAGACCGGCGGGAAAAACTACGTCAGGAAGGGGGGGTGTCAGCCTGTGCCAACCCCACTCCTCAGGTGGGGGAGATGAGGTGAAGCACGACCCCGGGATCCGGACATTTTGTAGATGGGGAGCCCTGCCCAATCCCAGCTAGGCTCCTGCCCCCCTCCCACAGGAGAGGAGCAGGCTAGGGGGTGTACTCACCTCAGGACAGGGACCCATTGGTACCTGCCCTTGCAAAACCTCTAACGCCCCTAAATTTAGTATTTAGGGGCTCCCTAAAACTTCCTCCCTCAGATCCAGAAAAGAAAATAATAAAGAAGATCAAGAAGAAGAAGACCCGCCGTGCAGCTGCTAACAACAGGAAGACAACAACTGGCTTAGCCCCAGCCCTACCGGCCTGTCGATCCACCTGCTCCTGCCTAAACCCGGCGACGCCTGCGGACAGCAACCTTGGGACACCCAGAGGACCTGCCTGCCTTGACCCTCTTAAAGACTGGAACTCCCATCAGCAGAGGCTCTGCTACAACAACCCACCTGCTGCCAACAAGGAAGCTCCGGACCAGCCCACTCTGCACCTGCCGAGCCCGGGCCGGGCTCAACCAAACCAAGACCACAAGGACGTCCCCCCGGTGACTGGGACCTCAAGTCCAGTGCCCAAAGACCCTCCTCAATGAACCAGATGACACCTGCAGACTCAGAACCAGGGGCCACCCGAACCACGACCAGCCGAGGGTAAACTTGTCGACACCCAAAGGCACCCCTGCACCCGGCGCCCTACAGCCCCCTGTGCCTCCCTTTGGGGTATTCAACACATAGAAAAAAATGGTGGTCTAATAAAGGATAGAACACTACAGAGGCTAAGAAAAAGAAAGTCAAATCAGATCACTCGTCAAAACTAAGGACCAAGATCGCTACAGTTACTGACATATGTGCAACTCTATGACAGAAGAAACCCCTGAGGAGGGGAGAAAACAATAAGGATTTCCATCAACTGCCCTTCGTGGCCAGTGTCATCATTTGGAACTCCCAGAGTGCCCCTGTCACCTCAGTTTTTCTGGCAACAAACCAACAACTGGTGGATTATGCATAAGGAGAGACCAGTAAAAAAAATAATTGACCAAATCAATCCATTAATGCAGTGCAGGAATAAACAAATGAGTGAAGGTGATGTTAAAAAAGTTTCAGCAGCAAACCAGACAACTTTATTAGTGATTGCTGATGAGCTTTTTAAAAACAGTATATCGGCAATAAACAAATCTGCCGGTGTAATGGTCTACTAGTTTCAGCCGTACTGGATCAGGGACCCCGGCTTTCTTCAGGACCTTTAAGTAGAAGCTACTGCATTCAGTGCAATTTGACCAACAAGAGACAAAAGTGCATAAAAGTGAAAGACAGAAAGTTATCACAATAACGCTGGTTGCGAACTTATACAATAGCTCTACACAGGTCAGATGGTTATTCCAACCTATCCCGTGTGAGGTATTAAGCCTCACCTCACCTGGCTCAGACTCAGGTATAAGGAGGCACCGCCCTCTCCGTTGGTACCTCAGGCAAGTCGGCTGAGGCTGGGGGAGGAGGGGTACTTTGGGGTACCTACCTGTGCTCCAAGATCCCAACTTACCTCTCGAAGTGCTGGTCGTCCCTGGAGCGCCTCCGTCCCCGAGCCTGCAGCCTTTGTTCCTCTTTGACCTCTCCCATTGGATAACATTGAGCGCCTGACGACTCAAACGCACCCTGCACCCAGCCGCCCGAGTGCCGCTGGCGGTACCACCGTTGTCCCGTCCTACTTCCCCCTTGCCCTGAGCAAGTGACCAGGAGCCCATCTCCCACAGCCGCGTGGCCTGCTATCCAGCAGCCACCAACCGAAGACCCCTTTCCCTCATTGGATATCATTGGGGCTAACTACCTCTGCACCCGACCGCCCCTGTGCTGCTGGGGCCGAACTAACAGTACTTACCTGACCCTGGGGAACCCCTGAGTCTATTCCGAGAACCTTAACTTCACCAGCCAAGTACTCACCTGGAAACCGGTAACTCACTTACCTGCCATTGGATAACAGTGACCCATTTTAACTCAAAAAATTTTCACGTGTGAAGTTTTGAAAACTGCAAATATTCATATAAAATCAGCCGAAGTCCAAATTCCGAAATACTCACCTGCAAGCAGGAGAGAAGCCAGTGCTGTACCTTGCAGCCCAGTACTGAACCTCAAAAGCAATCCTTACCGGGTTTACTAGTAATCTGTATTTTCTCCATAGGAACCCATTGTCTGCTTTTCTATGACATTTCTTCTAAGTGCATACTTTTGAAAACTTGAAATATTCCTTAAAAATCATACGAAATACTGAAACGCAATTACCCACCTATTTTAAGTTCAGACCCCAGTGCTGGCCCTAGAGCCCAGTACTGGATTACAAAAGTAACATGATCATACTTTACCTGCAACCTGATTTTCTCCCATTGAATAACATTGCCAGATTGTCATTGATAAGTTTCTAAGTGTGAACATTTAAAACAGCTTCATATTCATGAAAATTCACCACAGTAACTAAAACGTTTTTGCTAATCTGGTTTCAGCTTATACCCCAGGACTGAATCTATGATCTAGTCCTGAAATTACTAGAGTAATCTGTGCTGTAATCAACTGTACTTTTATGGTAACAATCTATTGAGCTCAAAGCTAAAGTGTGTCCAGAATTGAGTTGCCCTCAGCAACTCCTGTACCTATTGTGTTCACAGCCTTTAATGCTTCCTTGCAAAGTGATTAGTACTCATATCTAGCAAAGTATATTTTTATGCCTGTTGGCTCTAAAAATAAAACAACTATATCTCTGGATATAAAAACCATTGGCCTGGAGTTCAGTCTTTGAGTGTGTGAAATCATTTGCTGGCTGAGTGTGTACAACAAATGCTTTGTACTGCCCTCTGGTACTGCCCTACTGCTCGACCAAGCTACCACTTTTGAGAGTAAGGTCAGTCCTGACTTGAACCTCTTTTATACCTTTGGGGTTTGTGGTCCCTGTACACACTGTACTTCATTATTGTCCAGTATATACAGAGACAATTTCCCACACCGACCCATATACATATTTACACAAACACTCACTTATCCATACAGCCACTCACATAGGCACTAACTCACTCATGGAGCCTAATCAAACAACCAGTCTCTCACCCATACAGGCACTTATATTGCCACACACTCACTAATATAGCTGCTGATATAATCAGCTATTAACCTATGCAACCACTAACGTGCTCCCTGACTCACCTATACAGCCTCTCAGCAGAGCCATTCACTCACCTGTACAACAACTTACATAACCACTTGCATACCTCTCAGCAGAGCCACTCACTCACCTATTCAACCACTCACCCAACCACTTACATACCCATTCACACATCCATGGAATCAACAATACAACCAATCTCACACACTCACTCTTCCAAATAGCCACTCACACTCCAACTCACTTAACCAAACGCTCACTCAGACAGCCACTCACTCATCCATAGAGTCACTTACATACCCAGTCACTCACTCATACAGCCATTTAGACACCTACTCACTCACCCATACAGTCACTGACACACCCACTCACCCACTGTAGGAAGCTGGCTCTGTACATACTATACCAAAATGAGGTATAGTGCACAGAGTCCAGTAGAACCCCAAAGGTAGGCAGAGGCAAAGTTAGATATAACCTTACTCTCTATTTGTGGTAGTGTGGTCGAGCAGTAAGGCAGTATCAGAGGACAGTGTTAAGCATTTGTTGTACACACTCAGTCAGCAAATAAATTCACACACTTAAAGACTGAACTTCAGACCAATTGTTTTTGTATAAAAAATTTATTTTAGATATTGTATTTCTAGAACCAAGCAAGCCTGGCACAGGTAAGCAATAAACACTTTAAAGTAGTAAATGCTGATTGTAAAACATTTCAATTGCAATTGTACATGTACTATGATTTGACTTACAGTATTGTTTCAAAGAAATGCAATCACTTGTAAATACAGTACATAGACTTTAATGGGATTTTTCTGTATAATAGCATGTAAGTTACTTTTGGATTACTTTTCTTACTCAGTGCTGTATGCAGCAATGGCACATTTCCTGTAAATAGGTGAGTTAAATCATTTTTGTTAAATCGTATAATTTTAGAGAATTTCTTTAGGTTTTAAAACTCTACACCTAGAAATATTTTCAGGAAAAAGTGTCAATGTTATCCTAGGGAAGAAAATATGGTTATCAGTTTTTAGGTAAGTATTCAGTAGTGGGAGTTGAGGTTCTGAGGGGTAGACTCAGGGGAGCCCCATGGTCAGTGATGCACTCTTGTTACACCCTCAGTTTCACTAGGGTGACCGGGTCCAGAGTGTTGAGGCCCAATAGGGGATAGGGGGCCTCCGGTTGGTGGCTGCTGGCAAGCAGGCCACAGGGTTGTGGGAGCAAAGCTCCTGGACTTTAGCTCAGGGCAAATGGTTGAAACAAATTAGCACCGAAGGTGCACCTTCAGCGCCCTAGGGCAGCCAGTTGCAGGGTGCTATTTCGACGCCAGATGCCCTGTTGTTTCCAATGGAGAGCGTCCGGTTTGCAAAAGCACTGCAGGCAGGGAGACAAAGGACTTCTGGGTGCGACCACCACTTCGAGAGGTAAGTTGGGATGTTAGGGGCTAGTTAGGCACTGTTGGTTTGGGCACACAAGGCCATGGGGCGTCGGGTGCAGGAATGACTTTTGGGGTAAGATCTTCTTACCAGCTCCTGGTCACAGTTAGCTTTGAGGCAGGTCAGGAGTCACTGGATCTCGGTTTAGGATCGCCGGTGTGACCTTCTTGTGGTGTTTGCACACTCGAGCTTTGGCCGTGAATGGCGGGTGCAGAGTGGGGCGGATTTGCGGTCTCCGGCTGCTGCCAGAGGTTGCAGTTGAACAGATCCGGTGTTCACAGGAGAAGCAGTCTTTGGATGTAAAGGCAGGCAGGTCCTCCAGGGTTTTTGAGGTTGCTGGCTGCAAGACACACCAGGATTTTGCAGGAGCAGGTTCCTGGGGGAGACAGGCCGGTAGGGCTGGGGCCAAGTCAGTGGTCATCTTCCTCTTGTTATCTACTGATGGCTGTTCGGTCTTTCTTCTTTTCTCTTTTGTTTTTTGTCTGGATCTTAGGAAGCAAGGTTCAGGTGTGCCCCAAAATACTAGATTTAGGGGCGTTACAGGTAGACAAAAGGCATGGACCAATGGGTCCCTTCCCTGGGGTGGGTACACCCCCTATTATGGCACCCTCTAGTGGAAGGGGGGCATGTGCCTATGCCTGGTTGGCTGAGTCCCCCCATATTCAAGATGGTATGGATGGAGAATTGTGCTTCACCTCACCTCCCCTACCTGAGGGGTAGAGTTGGCAGAGGTGGGCACACCTCTTTTCCTCACTTGTTTTTGCCACCAGTTCTTCCACCAAAAGTGGGGGTCAGAACCAGTGGGGGCCAGTTGCTGAAAGCAGCAATTGGCATGGGAAAGATAACAAAGGCGGCAAGACTTTAAAGCTTCCCCTTCAGGAACCCTGCCCATCCTGGGGGAGGAGGCTTGGCATCTTGACCCAAGATGTGCATTGTTTCAGGCCCCAGAGAGCAGCAGGCTCTCAACCCAGGGGTCCATAAAAATATCTGGTGGTGGCAGTTGAAAGCAGCCACTCAGCCTGGACACTAGTGGTGGGTTAGTTTTCAGGGGGCATCTCTAAGATGCCCTCTGTGTGCATTTTTCATTAAATCCCACACTGGCATCAATGTGGTTTTAATGTGCTGAGACGTTTGATACCGAACTTCTCAGTTTTCAGTGTAGCCATTATGGTGCTGTGGAGTTTGTAATGACAACCTCCCAGCACCATATACTCTTAATGGCAGCACTGCACTTACAATGTCTAAGAATGGACTTTGACACTGTAGGGGTATAGGGCTCATGCACATGTACCCTCACCACTGGTATAAGTGCACCCAGCTAGAGGGTTGAATGACCTATGCCAAGGCAGTGGGTTGTAGACATGGCACACAGAGATGTGTGCAATGTCGACTCTTCACTTTGTTTTGCACTAAAACACACAGCCTGCAACGGCAGTGTGTGAGTGCAGTGGTATATGACCTCTACGGGTGGCACAATAATTGCTGCAGCCCTTAGAGTCCTTCTCTGGTCACAGTGCCCTGGTACCTGTGGTACCATTTACCAGGGACTGACATGTGGCCAGAGATGTCAATTGTGTTAGTTTTGGGGGAGGAACACAGGCCCTGGGAACTTGATTGGCAGAGACCCAGGGCACATCAAGTAAAAGTGCATCAGTAGTGGGGGGTTACTGCCGCAGAAGCCCACTTTCCTACACCCACTCATATATATCTTTATAGGAAGAGATGAAAACACTCCTCAAGAAAATAGAGCAATGTATTATCAAACATGAAGAGGAGATACAATGACGCAATGCTCATAAATTCAACAGAGACAAATTGGATTACCAAATATGGAGGATCTACAGTTTTGTTAAGAAGAATGAGCCATTCAGAGCGAATGAGAAACTGAACAAAATGGGCCGCAAAACAATGGATGTCACCGACATGGAAGAGGATGAAGGACCAAGAGAAACTTTGGATTTTCAGGAGGAGATGCGGGTACTGAGGATGGTGACGCCACAATGAGGGAGAGGGCAAAATCGAGGAGGGTGCAAAGCAATGCAAAACAAGGAGGGGCAAAAGGAAAAGGAAAGGTGAAAATGGCAAATGAGCCACAGGATTGACATCCCCCAACAAAATCGAAGAGGCTGTGGACAACACTGTGATTAACATCTCTAGTATCCCACTTACATCAGGCCAAATGAAGATACTTAATTATGGCCTAAGCTTCTGCCCCTCGGTAGGTCCTGACTTTGTCAACTTAAGAATAGAGGCCTACAAATTTGTGAGAAAATTGAAATTGCATGAACATTTTGCCATGAAGAGCTCTGAAGTAACCACTAGCATCAGGCATCCTACCTCTAGCCCTGTGCACTTTTCCATTGGGGAAATTCCGGAAATACTAGAAATCAATGATTTGGCCATGGGAGGATTGATAAGTGATCCTGCACAGATCTGTAATGAGACGTACATCTCTTTGCTCAATTAAAAAGGGTTTTCTACTGATCAAACCATTGACAGTTGATTGAGTCCTGTTAGCAGATTCTCACTGCAATTGCCAGCTGGAAATTAGGTTGATGCATTTCATGAAATGCTGATGGATGACATTAACAAATTAAGAGTAGCGGAATGACAGAAGAGCCATTAAACCTTCACAGCACAGGATTGGCGGGAGCTGTATGCATTGAGAAATTACAGATCCATCATTCTCAAGCTCTCTGACAAAGGTGGTAATGTCGTCATTCTTAGCGCCTACCAATACACCTGAGAGATGTGAAGGCAGCTGAAGGTAAAAGAATACTACCAGGAAGTGAGAAGTAACCCTATCTATGATTATCCCAAAAATATCATGCCATGCTTCTGTGATGTGAAATGCAAAAAGAACAATTGATAGACAGAATGCAGAACAATGTCATGCATTCATCCCAGTACAGAGATCTGGGCCTAAATCCATCGTTTTTTTGCTCACTGTGCCATTCCAGTCTGGATCCATCCATATGTAAATCAGTCTTGACCCTGTGCCCCACGGGAACAGTCCAGCCTGAACTGCCAGGCCAGGTCCTGGACTAGAAACAAGCATCCTAGGACCGGTTTCGGCCTTTCAGCCCTCATCCGCCAGGATAGCTTGACTCCGGTGGCATGGAGAGCACAGGACCCACGTCTGGGCATACCCGTCCCACTTGGGGTGACAAATGCAAAAAGAACAATTGAAGGACAAAATGGAGAACAATGTCATACATTCACCCCAGTACAGAGATCTAGGCCTAAATCAATTGTTTCTTTTGCATATGCTTCTGGGATGGACAGAGCAGGGACTGCTTTCTCTTGAGGAACATCAGCACTTAACGATCGATCATCCCAGTATGCTGGTTATTTATTGTCTCCTGAAGGGGCACAAGGTCATTCAAAATCCTCCCGGGAGGCCAACTGTCAGCATGAATGGTTCTTTGCTAGAGAAAACCTCCATATTATTAGATTTGTTCTTATGTCATTATGTCACCAGTCTTGCATTGTACATACAGGACACAAATTATTTTTTAAGTTAGGTTAACAGCATTCCCTAGCGCAGTGGTTACATCATGGTAACGATGCTCATCACACTAGCAGGATGGCAATGTAGGTGTGCTTCACTGATGATCTGTTTATTTTGTGGGATGGAGATGAGGAGCCATGGGTTGAATATGTTGCTATTTTAAAGACCAATCCTTATAACATACAGTTGACTGCTAATTGTAGTACACAGGAAATTGACTTTCTGGATGCAAAATTGCAAGTAGTAGAGGACTCTGTACAAATTATAATCTTTCGAAAAGAGACAGCCTGCAATTCCATTCTGTATGGTAATAGTGGCCTTCCGCGCTCTCTAAAATGGAGAATACCATATAGTTGCAGTGTATTGTTTGCATCACTTGCATGGAAACATAGACAAGTCCCCGGGCCTTTTGAGTTAGGAAATAAAGTCTATGGATTTGTGTTCACCCATTGTTTGTTGTTGATTTATGTTACATGCACTCTTTTAAATTTCACCTTAATATTTGTATCCTCTTCACATCAAACATTGTTTATTCTGAACGAAAGTGTTTGAGGCCTCTGTTTCTGGGTCCATGTGGGGCTCCTTATTTACAGTGCAGATTATAGAAAATGGACCAGATGCATCAAGATATTTTGCAATCACAAACAGTGCAAATCTCAAAACATTAGCGTTTACGATCGCAAAAATAGCGAAATGCAATGCATCAACCCAATTCACAGAATTTCCCAAGTATTCGCTAACTTTAGCGATTACCAAATATTGCGAAACGCTTTTTGCATTAAGCAATAGCGAAGTCGCAAAGCAATGCATGAAAATTTGCAAATTGCAAAAAAATAAGGAAACTAGGTGGTAACCAGGTGAAAACACTCAAAATCGGTGGGAAATATCAGGAAAGTATTTAAACAGGCCCATAGGGCCTCAGAATGTTTCACAATGGCAGCGCTCTAAGTCATGGTGAGGAGGATGAGGTTGAGAGCAGCAGCACAGAAGAGAAAGAGGATACAGGAGCGCATTTTCAGAGTGCGCGTTACTCTGTTGGGGCAGGCAGATGAGTAAATCTATGGGAAGTATAGATTGAATGCAGCAATGATATTATGGTCTAATTGCAGATTTAGACCCACTACTGCAGTGTCAGTCTCGCAGGACACATGCCATCTCCACTCATGTGCAGGTCCTGTGTTCGCTACACCTCCTAGAGTCTGGTAGCTTCCAGGAGGTAATAGCTTCAGCTGGCAGAGTGTCACAAAGTTCAGTTTTGCGTTTATTCAACACATTCTTGGATGCTATGTTGCTGCGGATGTGCCAACACATCAGATTCCAAACTGCCCCACAGGAATTGTTTGAAACTAAAATGGACTTTTATCAGATAGCCAACATCCCCCATGTAATAGGTTGCATGGATGGGACACATGTAGCCATATGTCCACCCTCAGTGAATGAGTATTTCTTCAGAAATAGAAAGTCATATAATTCACTGAACATTCAAGTGATATGCAATGCGAAGTACATTATCACGGACATAGTCGCAAGATACCAAGGTAGTACGCATGATTCCTACATCTTTAGGCGCAGCGGCATACATACACGTCTACTTGGGGTGAATTCGGAGAAGGATTCCTGCTAGGTAAACACATTCCACTGTCTCATGCATATCTACATTTTAATCAGAAACATTACAGTGATTAATATATATGCTGTTTCTCCACATTTGACAGTGCATATGCTGTGCGTCCTTTCATCTTGATACCGTACCTGCATCCAAGCACACCTAGTGAACACCGGTTCAAGGGAAACATCACTTACAACGCATTTATTACAACGCACTACCATTACAACGCAACCATTACAACGCAAACCATTACAACGCATTGCGCTGGGGGGCGCTCTAGGATAGGGAATATATTTAATTTACTATCCAACACCTTCCCTACTATCCACGGGGACTGGAGTTGGAATAGTAAATTAAATAAATCAAAATGCAGCGCTTAAAAGCACTATGCGTTGTAGTGGTATGCGATGTGAAAACCGCTTTGTAACAGCAGGCGTTGTAATAGCCTGCGTTGTAACGACACCAATCCCCGGTTCAATGCAGCACACAGGAGAACCCTAAATGTGGTTGAGAGGACCTTTGGCCTGATGTAAAGTTGCTTTCGCTGCATCCATAAAACTGGTGGTGCCTTGCAATACAGGTCAGACATCTGTTGTAAGATTATTGCCACATGTGCCATGTTGCATAACAAAGCAACTGCCAAAGGCGTACCACTTGAAACATCGAATAGTGACCCCGATGAGGATACACCCATCCACAACATGCAGGAAGTTCAGCAAGTGCAGCTGAAGGAAGAACGCAACTTGCAGAAATCACACAGAATTATCTTGGATGTGAGTAATAATCCAACATAACACAACACTGTTACTTTGCCAACTAGATTTATTTAAAACAACGTAAACTATTGTGTTAATGCAAACTTGCATAGCCTGAAAATAATGATGTATACACATAATGGTATGTCATAGTACTTCACTTCATTCCAGACAAATGTAGTCACTGGTTGCTTTACCAGTAAAAATTGCTGTGGACATGGGTACACTATTTCCTACTTCCTCTCACTCCCATTGCCCGTTTTGGGGGGTCAGACACATCCCTTTGTGAGCTCTCTGATCCTGCCGTATTCCGTGTACTGTGCCTCCTGGAATCCAGCACTGGTGCTAAGCTGCTACTGTGGCTGGAGGCATCTTCAACCTCCCCATTATACTACTGCCAGCAACAAGATTGATCTGCATCTGCTCAACAGCATTTGTGACTTGGACCAGTCCCCTGCCAGCATCTCTGCAGCAATTGCTCATTTCCAACTGCATGGCTAATGCACATCCGGACAGTAACCGTAATAAGACGGTTAGTGGAACTAGTGTACCCATCCAAGCGTCCAAGTAATTGGGTGTGTCTTTTGCGCTGGGACACCTGATCCTTCTTTAGAACCTTGCATGGGCCCCAGAGTGCCACAGTCCTCTCCAAATTGTTCTCTGCTTTCCTTTCAACCTTACTGCACAGCTGTTGTCAGATGCTTGATGCTGTCACTTATGTCCCCCATTTTGCTTGCAAGAGTGGAAAAGTTTCCCTGCATTAACCGCATGTGTTTCACCTGCAGGTGCTGTACCCTTAACATTTTTCAAACAAGAGTGGGAACCCAATATACCCTTGCAGGCTTGGGCAGTGAAGTTTATAAAACAAGGAGAACAGTGGCCTACAGGGGATTTTGTTTATCTGTAATTGATTAGAATTCTTTAACCAGAAAAAATAATTTTGAGTCACACTCTCATTGGTAATGGACAACAGAATTAATCAAAACAATGGATGTATCAGTTGATAACGGCTGTCAGTTAAAACATAGGTTCCATCCAGGTCGATAGTTCTTGATCCAGAAATTGAAATATATCCGGCTCATCGCACGTTGAGCCATAAACAGAAACCAATGTAAACCTAGTTCCTCTGAAGCCTACTTCTACAATAACCCATCTTCCCCATATGTCTTCTTTACTCCTAAAAGCTATACAATCCGTCCCTCTCCCCAAAATCGCTACCCCACGTGTTTTTGAGGCTTGTTTGGTAAGTGCTAATACTTTAAAACCCAACTGTTCTAACAAATAACCCTTACCTCCCTCCACATGAGTTTCCTGTAGACAGATCAGATCTGGATACATTGACTTACAAAACGCTGAAACTCGTAATCTTTTCTGAAGATCATTAAGACCACAACCATTCATTGACATAATACGGCAAGCCATTAAAAAACATCAAAAATTGGTACCAACTCCCTATTCCAACTCTCAATCTCAACCTTTACTTCCTTCTTCCACCATTTGTGTAAGGCCTGTAACTGCCTCAAAGTGTGTCTCAGTGCATATGATGTGTGCCATTTTCTTCCCCCCTTCTCCCCCCTCCCCCTCCCCTACCCCCCCCTCGCTACCCCACCCCCACCCCCCCTACAGGCAAATAGGTCAATCATGACCTATGTGTGGACGCCAGGGAAGCAGCAGTCACCACTCCTCCCCACCACCGTTCAAAATACCAAAAGAACCATTTTATTTATTTCTCCTTATAACCCAAAACTTCCGTCATATAAGCCTACGCCTTAATCTCAGAGAAGAAGAATTTAAACTGGCCTTTGGTCACTATTTTCAATTTAGCGGGGTATAGAAAATAAGCTTCTGAACCCAAGGCCTGAATATGCGGTATCATCTGCCTCAACCTCCATCTGCGCTCAACTGTGGCATGGCAGAGGTCCGGTCTTGCAAAGAAAGTGACATTGTTAAATGTACGTCTAGACTCAGGCTTAGCCCTATCCAATATCAACTGCTGCAGGAGAAAATTCCCTACAAAGATTAACAGAGCCCTCTGGCGCCCGCCCTGAGCTCCAGCCTGACCCCTTTTAAGAAAAAATTGAAAACGATGGGCTCTTTGAAATTCATTTTCCCACTGCCACGTAGTTAGTTCTGGGAAAGCCCCCTTTAGCAGATTTACAACAAACATTCTGGGGTCCTCCCCTTCAAGACCTTCTTCCACGCCTAACAGTCTAATATTGTTGCGGCGCTGTCTATTCTCAAAGTCCTCCAATTTCCAGTTGACGTCTTCGGCCACCTTTTGATGCTCTTCTTTGTACATTTTTAAGTCTCTCATGTCGTTCTCTACTTTGCCAGTTCTGAATCTTCCTTGACTCTTGCCTTGCCCTCCTACTTTCCCCTCTAGCCTCAGATTGCATTAGTTTCAAAGTATTGAATAATAGATCAAGCGTAACCGGGGGTTGAGGAGGCTGCGTAGAACCTTGATCACCAATCAATGTAGCCGGACTGTCTTGTTCCAGAAAAGAAAAAGTAGTAGTAGAATAGTCCCAAGCTAACTTTTTGGTAGGATCGGTGGTACTGCTTGCTGTGGAGGGCTTTCTTTTAGAAAGGCGTTTTTTCTGTGTAATTTTCTGAGCTGGGGAACTGCTGGCAGAATCTATACCAGTGGATTCATCTGTACTAATTTCGTCTGAAGGCAAGGACTGCGATTGAGAGTGTGAATCTTCTTCAACAGAATAAAATCTCTCTGCAGAGGCAGTTCCATTAGTGATACCCACTTCAGCAGAGGTAGAGGCAGAGGATTCACCTCCTGATTTAATCACCCGCTTTCCATATCTAAGTCCATGACTTCTGCCCAGGTTAAAGAATTAGGCACCACACCTTCCACACCTTCATTATTAGTCATTTGTACACATGGATGAGGGTCTGATTCTACCCCCAGCCCTGGAACCGGCATTGCAAAACTCCATTTTCATCCGGCAACTGAGCGCACATGGCCTGACTGTCTATTGAATTCCCAAATTCATTACTCACTTTTGACTTTTCAGTGCGCCTGGAATCGTAGTGCTCTGGCTCGTATTTTCCAGCAGACCCAACCTGGGGCACCTCCAAGCCTGCAACCGCTCTATCTCCACTCCCAGCCGAAGCGGCAACAGGCAATGTCTCAGGCGGCTTCCCTACTGCAGGTCTTTCAGGTTGCCTAGCAACCCCGGCTCCGGCTCCCGCTCCAGCATCAACGCCGATGACGCCGGCTCCAGCCCCTGCTCCGGCTTTGGCGTCCGGGGTGAAAATGCTGAGATCACCAGGTTTGCTTCCCGAGGTCCCGCTGCCTATTGATGTCGATACATTTGCAAAGCTTTCTGTTACCGAAGGCTGGCGCAGCGTGTTTTACTTTTAGTTTGATAACATTCCCCGGCTCTTTCAGGGGAACCGCGTTGACCGGGCCGATTCTCTTTACCGTTGGCTTCTTGAGGCTGGAAGCATTTTTCTGCGCGGTGGTTAAAGCAGAGACTTTCAGGTCCGCTTTAATTTTCTCCTTTGAGGTCTGGCCTCTCGTAGCGTCTGCATCTGTAACTTTTCCTCCCTTGCCATCTTTGACATTGTTACCGCGTTGCGCGCGTGGAGGCATCCTGAACCAGGTTCTTAAAATCAGCCTGGTAGCTTCGGTTAATCTCCTCTTAATGCGCCAAACTGCTCGTGCTATAATGTTTCCGCGTTGTTCCCCAGAGGGAAATATGACAGCGGTACCGATCTGAAAAGGCACGAAGTGTCCAGAGGCAACCCTCTTCAGGTGAAGCTCCACCATTGAACCATCGAAAACCTGGCAGTGGGGAGGAGGTGGAAATGCGACTTACTCACTGCATCCCTCAGCGGCCATCTTGCCCCCAACGTGCTTATCTTTTTCTTTAAGTAACAGCTTGATTATCTATTTCATACCGGTCCCAACAAAGAGACAGAGATACCCCTTTTTTATGTAAGTGTCAGATTCTTACTATTCTAATAAAAAAATGAGTCCTGTCCAGCAAAGTTACAAAATTGTGTTTTCTATGTTGCAGTAAACTCAAAATTCAGGAATGACACATCTTTCCAATTGAAGTCACAGGTTATAATTCAATAAAAACCTATTGTAAGTAATAACAGCTAAATATACCTCCTCCAAACTATATAGGGGATTCTTACCTTGGGTGATGGTTTCAGTTATAGAATCACTCATTTCTTACTTTTTTACACCGGTGCTTTTTCTTAAAATATTGCGATTGTACAGTGTTATTGCAATTAGCTCTGTACAATGCGGGAGGGCACCGGGGTTAGATGGGATACCCTCGGATGTCTTCAAGCACGACATGAAGAGATGGGCGAGGTATATTTTTCTGCTAGGAAATGCTCTAGCCAAGGGGGGGGTGGTACCCGAGCTATGGCAAGGAGCAATCATCATTCCCATTTACAAAAAGGGAGATCGTTCTCTCCCTGCCAACTACAGGCCCATCAGTCTGATAGCAACCATACAAAAAGTAATGGGGAAAATGGTTACAAATCAGCTTATGGACTGGGTGGATGATAACAACGCTCTTTCCCCCTACCAGGCAGGATTCAGGCGGGCAACCAGCACAATTGACCAGGTCTTCCGATTTACTATACTGCGGTGGAGGACGGTTCTGCTTGGCAGGGGCTGCCTGTATGTCGCATTTGTCGACCTGCGGGCAGCATTTGATTTGGTCCCCAGGTTTAAGTTATGGCTGGTCCTGCAAAAACTAGGCATCCCGGTTGAATTGCTCACCCTAATCATGCGCCTGCATGAATCCAATTTTGCAAGAGTTCAGTGGGGTGGGAATGGTGAGTCAACATCGGACTTCCCGGTGGAAAGGGGGGTCCGCCAAGGCTGCGCCATGGCACCCTTACTCTTTTCATTATTTATCAATGGGATTGAGCGAATGTTAGAAGTGAGTATAGATGCACCATCGTTAGCGGGTGCCAGGGTCCCGATCCTGATGTTCGCTGACGACACCCTGATTATGTCAAAGACTCCTGCAGGGTTACAACGTGCATTAAACATATTTGATGTTTTTTGCAAAGAGCACGGCTTAGAAGTAAATGTGGGTAAGACGAAATTAATGGTCTTCTCCTCATGCCGTAAAAATCATCCCAAGGTAACCATGAACAACAGTAAGCTAGAGATTGTCAAGGAGTTTACGTACCTAGGGGTCCAAATAGCAGAGGGCTCGGGTTGGTCCCATCACCTGGAAAAAACGGCCTTAAAACATCAACAATTATCAGGTGCATTGCGGGGGGAACACAGAAAATCCAAGACCAAACCGATCAAACCTGTCCTTATAGTCTACGATGCAAAGGTCCTAGGTGCGACCTTATACGGTGCAGAGCTATGGGCTTGGGACAACCTCTCGACCCTACAGATATCTGAAAACAGGTTCCTTAGAGGGATTACAGGCCTTCCACAGAGCAGCCCCCTAATACCATTGTTCCTGGAGTTGGGTAGACGGACAATTAGCGATAGAGCGCGACTGCGCCCTGTTCTCTACTGGAGACGTCTTTGGACAACTCCTGAGATTAGGCAATATGCTGATGGTTTCCTTTCAATAATCAAGGAAGATAATTTCCACAAGATAAAGTGGCTAAAAAATTTAAGGGCTATGTTAGCTAACCTGGGGTTTTCTAATCTTTGGACCAACCCGCAGGGGGAAGTCTTCCCAAGCAAGGAAGCCCTCAAATCCCAATATTGGGATTGGGTGGACAACAATCTTCTGAGAGGTGCTAGGTCTGATTCCATGGCGGGTTGCTTCTTGGAGGCCAAAATCTACCCTATCTTAGAAAATTATTGGGACAATATTACGGTCCCACTGGACAGGAAGTTAGTTTTCCAGTTAAGATCTGGCTCCATCCCGCTAAAAAAACTAACTGCAGGTTGGCAGAGGTCGACCAATATGTTATGTCCAGTGTGTGAAGCAGCTGTTGAAAGCCTAGGTCACTTTCTATTTGTCTGCAAAGCCTATTCATCACCTAGGAGGGTATGGCTTACCACTGTATGCAAAAACCTTGGGACACGACATAGTGCAGTGGCATTGAGAATTTTATGTACATCTACCCATGAGTCGATAGTTCTCGGGGTAGCCAAATACCTGGGGCGGGCCTGGGCAATCAGGCGGCGATCTATGGGTGGGCTTAGTTAATCTGGTTTTTAATTGTTTTACAAATCCCAATCTAATTTGTTATATATGTGTACTTTTTATATGTTGGTATTGCATGAGCTTGCACAAATTGTCTTATACGAATTTGTATATGTTAAATGATCTGTTTTTTTATTTGTTATGTTCGATTTTATGCTGTGCTTTTATGAGAAATTATCTCGAATAAAGCTTGCTCAAAGTACAGTGTTATATCAGTATTGTATACATTGCATCATACAGGGAGTCTCAGTCAACTACTTGTCCTGAAGATGGTCTGACGGTATTACATCCTTGGCAGACCAAAACGTCGACTTGATCTTCTTTCTCTCCAGAACATTGATTGTTTTTAATTTCATAGAGAAGATGTTAACATGGTTTTTTGTATGGGTCAACTGACGCCACCTTGAAAACTATGTGTTGTTGCTTTTACTTTTGTTATCATCCCTCACAAAACTTTTTATGGTACATATATTCAATATATGAATACATATTTTTCTAAAATAATTTGTTTGCCCCGTGTATGATTTCTTATTTGTCTGTTTTAACTGACAGCCGTTATCAACTGATACATCCATTGTTTTGATTAATTCTGTTGTCCATTACCAATGAGAGTGTGACTCAAAAGAAACTTTTCTGGTTAAAGAATTCTAATCAATTACAGATAAACAAAATCCCTTGTAGGCCACTGTTCTCCTTGTTTTATGTACCCTTAACATGGCCCTCTCTAGACCATCATGCGATGTTGAACGCTCGCCTTCGCCAGATCTCAAGAGTCCAGCTGCCCTGCTTATCCAAAATCGCATGTTCCAACGTTACAGCTGTCCGCGTGGTCTAGATAAGGGTGTTTCCACTAGTTGGCTAATGTGGGTTCAGGTTGTCCCTTGTCCTCTGTTTTCAATGCTGGCAATAGGACCACAGTGGTCCTGCAATTTTTGGGAGCTGGTGTTTTGGATGCGGGTGAGACTGCTATGTCCTCGTCTGACTGACACTCACTATCTGGTGGTGCATGTCCATCATTGTCCTCAGACTCTTGGTCACATGCATCTGTGATGTGGAACAGTGCATGACTAGTTGGCATTTTGGACATGTTTGCATCTTGTAACAATGTTTTGTTCAATAAAGTTATTTTGGATTACTGTGTGTGTGTGTGTGCTTGTAGACTGAGTTCCCTGGCACAATGGATTTGCGCTTATCTTGTTTGATAGACACCAGACTTTCCTTGTGGTATTTATGACTACATTTCGTATAATCCATTAGTGTGTCATAAGTAAAACATGGACTGAAATACTATTTACTGCACAAGCCAGATCTGACTTACACTGTTTGTTAGCTAACACTGAAATGTGGATATGAGGTAGCATGCATCTTACCTTGGGAGGTACTGGGTGGTGCAGATGAATCTATTGTTGTAACTCCAACTACTGCGTCCGCCACAAGGTCCTCCATGGCTCTGGGGCTGGCTTGGGTCGATGGTCACCTCCAGTTTGTTTGCATCTGCAAGCCTATCCGCAACTCTTTCTTTGGCACTACTATGCAGGTCGTAAAACCTTTTGCGCAAGTCTCCAATGCTGTGACCAGCAACTCCCACTGCTTTCATTTTCCTTTGTATTGCCAGCCATAATTTCCTTTTATAAGATTCAGGGACTTGCAGTGACAGTTTTCCAAATAACTTGTCATGGCTCCTCACCACCTCTTTGATTAGTAACTCCAATTCCTTTTCACTGAACTTCTTCTGCCTTTTTCTCTCCTTCAGGGGTGTTATCCTTGCCATTCTGCTGTGCGCACCAGTTCAAAATGCACAAACTCTCCTTAACTGCAGTTCTCCAGAAGTATGCTGTCTCCTCATCACTCTCAGCACACAGGTGACTGAATGCGTGTGGCCACTTCCTGAGTTTAACATCATCATGGTGAATAGTATCCTGGGAATCACTATTTGCAACTCGCAATTTGTGAAATCGCAATTTTTTGAGAGTCAATATCTCAAAAGTTTTTCAATGCATCGCATTTTGCGAGTCACAAATTGCGATTCGGTAAAAATCGCAAAATGTGAGTTGCAAATGAAAAGTTTGAGGCATATGACCCTAAATGTATTAAATCTCCTTGAGATACTGGGGTGCTCTTTTGTTAAGCTTTGAGATAAAAGTCATATTTGTAAGTTTTAGTTCACATTAATCTGCTTACTAGGATACCTAGCCTTACATTCAGAAGTGGATAAATCAAACAAAGAGACTCACTCTCATTATAGTCTATAGAGCTACCGAATTGTTGATCTACCATCATGTCTGACTGCAATGTGTGCTGCTGACTCTGAGCATTCAGGTGCTAATTTACAGTGTTTCACTCCATAAGAAAAGCAGCAAATCCTTTGAAAGCATGGCCTTATTCACAAATACTTTGCTCTGCGTAGCTTAAATATTCTTGAATTATTACTGGATTACTTTTCGTATTCATGGTAAGAAAGACGGGATGGATCAAAGAAAATGCTGAGGAGAGACTGTGCTCAGTTTTCAGATACAGTGATGCACTGTTCACTACATAGAAACACATTCCTTTTGTCAGTGTTTTGCACCTCCATACTGACTGCATATTACTTAGGTACCTGACTGCACAACAAATCGATGTGGACATACACACTGGAACTTAATGGGCCATGCACTTGAACAACAAACAGCAACAGCTGTTTAATGCACTCCTGCTCCTGTTTTAGAAATACGTTTTTGACTTATGAGAGTACAGTAGCTAATGCCAATGTGTCTGCAAATGAAACAAGCATTGGCATATCCAATAGGTCTCGCCTTTGTGACCTTATAAGTGTCTAGCCAGAGCTATTGGCTTTGCCAATGTCTTTGCTTAAAGAGAATATGTTATGTAGACAAACAGTGACCAAAAGGTGACTTGTGGTACCAAATACATTTTTTTAAATAAAGAAATGAGATGCAGAGTGAAAAGGCACAAGCAAAATAAATGTAGTATTGCGTACTCTGCAATGCATTTCAGCATGCATGAAATGCGCCTAATGAATTCATCAGCATGCATGGGTTAACTAATAAGTATGATAAAACAAGCATTTACCATGCAATGGTCTCGGCATTATTAAAGGTAGAGCTATTGGCATTGCTCATGACATTTATTTATTTTTCAATCCTAAATAAATAGCATTGTCATTTACATTGCCAACAGCTTAATCGTTAAATAAATGGCATTGTCATTTACAATGCCAATAGCTTAATCGCTCGCATATGCATTACCTATTGCATTTACACCCACACATAGCCACACACACAGCCACCCACACAGAGTCATTCACATAGATCAGCCCACACACACGGAGCCACCTACACAGAGCCACCCTCACACACACAGAGTCACCTATACAGAGCCACCCTACCACAGACAGAGCCACCCACACATAGAGCCACCTACAAAATAAGCTATCCACACAGAGCCACACACAGAGCTACACACACACACACACAGAGCCCCCCACACACAAACAGAGCCCCCCCCCCACACACAGAGCCCCACACACACAGAGCCCCACACACACAGAGCCCCACACACACACACAGACCCACACACACAGAGGCACACACACACAGCCACACACACACAGCCACACACACACAGAGCCACACACACAGACAGAGCCACACACACACAGACAGAGCCACACACACAGACAGAGCCCACACACACAGACAGAGCCACACACACACACAGACAGAACCACACACACACAGACAGAGCCACACACAGACAGAGCCACACACACACAGACAAAGCCACACACACAGACAGAGCCACACACACCAACAGAGCAACACACACACAAGCAGAGCCACACACACACACACACACAGACAGAGCCACACACACACAGACAGAGCCACACACACACACAGACAGAGACACACACACACAGACAGAGCGACACACACACACAGACAGAGCCACACACACAGACAGAGCCACACACATTCCACTACAAGGCCATCACATTTACTGAACTGAGCCCTGAGGCTTTCACAGTCTGCAGAAATTGATTCATTACAATATGAGTGCAAGGCTGGCTACCTGACAGCGTGCTCAGGGTAGTCGGTTGGGAACAACAGCCCCCTCTTTGTCATACTGTCGAAATGGCAGAGAATCACATTCATTTTATACAAAATACAAAAAGTAGAGTCCAATATCCCTTGCGTGTTAGTGGTCAGATTAGGGTTGTACACTGAAATTCTCCCACCGCTGGAAGCTTGCTCAATGTGCATAATTGCCCAATTCATGTCCATGAACATTTATATTTAAAAAAAGCATTTGCAATGCAATAGGTCTCGCAATTACATTATTTTGGGCTATTGACATTGTAAATGACAAGGTTTTTTTTCCTTTTTAAAACATAAATAAAAGGCATTGCACAATGCCAATAGCTTAAAACTCTTGTAAATGCCAGTCCTATTGCATTGCATTTATACGAGTTTGAGCTAGGACAACTTTTCGAGGCAGAGCGAGAGGGGGGCTTATTTGGGATTGTCAAAACAGCTATAAATAAACGGAATACCTCAATTATTTAAACACAAGACTACGAGCGCTGTTTTGCCCACCCAAGAGCTGCATGGAGGTGGGGGTGGGGAGAAAGGAGACGGACGTTATAGATGACAGACACCATCCATGATGTGTTCAATTAAGTTAAATATGCAGATTTCTCTTTAAAAACTGCACAAAATCGCACTGCATTCAATTTGTCTCTAATTATTTTTGGCCTTCCCTGGCAAGTGTACATTTTGTTTAATCACATACACACTCTCTCCTACTGCAGAGATATAAAGGGACAGGCTGTAAGTAACTTAACTAAGTGGTATTGGTAAATAGGCGGTTTCTTGTGTTTGCTTGGATAGAAACGGAAAGCATAAAATATTATAAAAATAGAGTACCACGCGCCAAAACCACCGTAGGTGCAGCATCCGCAGACACACAATAGTAAGCAGTATACATTGATCATTTAACAACTTGTGTGACTATGTGCAAAAATACAACTGAAGCAGCATCATGCATTCCCTATGCAGTAACTACTCATGTCTTCTGCTCCGACCCTAACCAGCCCTTCCCTCCCCTCCCCGCCCTGCCCACGCTCCTCTGCTGACCCATCCCGATCGCCTGCTAAAGAAATAAAATAAAGGCGCGGCTCACCAAACTTTTTCCCCCAATATTTTATACTTTTAGTAAGCAGGCAGCATGTTGTCCGTGCTGCGCTGCTTATTAAAATAATAAAATATTGAAAAAGTAGAGTTTGGTGAGCCACGCCTTTGTTTGGAGTGGGGTGAGGCGGGGCTTGCAGAGAGCACAACAGGAGTTTGGTGAGCGGCGCTGTGTAAAAGAAAGGAGCGGCTCGTTATACTTTATTTTTTCAATACTTTATGCTTTTAGTAAGCAGCGCAGCTTGGTGTATGTGCTGCGCTGCTTATTAAAAATGTAAAATATAATGGTGCTCCGATACTTGAAAAATGACACCAAATTTTCAAACTTCAAGAGTCGGGAAGCCCACATAGCACAGTGAAGACAAGGCATGCAAGCAGGCAGCACTTACCACCGGCGGGCGCACTGGGACCTCCGGAGCAGCCTCGGGCACGAATGGTTTGAGGGACACTCGCACACAAAACGTGCTGAACAAAAGGAAAGGCAGGCTGCAAGTGATAAAACTCAGGGACGCGTTCCCGCTAGAGAACAGGGGTGTCACGGGTTTCAATTCTGGCAAAGCCAACCTATTTTTTAGTCACCTGGGTCCGCTGTAACTGGCCCTGCGGAAGGGCGCATATTTAACAGTTTTTACTCACAGTGCCACATAATGATACTTATACAAAATGGGGTCCCCGAAAGACATGTACAACACTGTAGGAAAGTAAGCGTATTACATGCTCCTGTAAGGCTGGGTCAGCGAGATTAAATGTTTAACCTCTTGAAGACAGACAAACACTTACACACACACACACCTCTATAACCGGAGTGCAACCAACTGAGCTGCAAACAACTCAATGCATTTGTTACACCCCCCAGAAGTGCACACTTGCACCCCCCAGCAGAGCAGAGCATGTATGCAGGCACCAGCAGAGCGGCAACAAGGCATGCATGCCGGCTCACACCCCAGCAGTGCACAGGGGTACATCATGCACAAATGGTTCGGGGCACACTCGTAAACAAAACGTGCAGAACAAAAGAAAGGCGCAGCTCGCCATATGCGAAGCTACAGCTCGGCATGCTGAGCTCCCTCATGTTACCATCGCGCAAATGAAAGAAAAACGTGCACAGAATCATGCCAAAGCGCATATCGGGCGCTTGTTAAATACACAAAGTGGCGCATCTGCCATTATTGAAACGGTAATTGAAAAAGCAGCTGGTCCTGCAGTCTGTACCCGCCCGCCGAAATCCAGCCCGTGCGGGGCAATGGGAGAGCAGAAACAAACCTAACACGACCACGTTTCTCCGAGGCTAGTCAGAACTGCCTCAGAGAAACACACGGTCATTTTGGGATTCGGGCGTGTTTTTTAGGTTTGAGTGACTGAAGACGTCACAGATAGAAAGAACCTAAAAAACACGCCCCTGAATCGCAAAAAGTCGGGGCTTAATCGGAGTGACGCCCCTTTCCTCCTATGGCTGGCCAGCATTTACTAGGCCACCCAATGGAGAAGAGGGGTGGGTTCTAAGCCCCCTCTAAGAAACAATAAATCTTCGGCCTCCGCACACACTGCTACGCAATGCGTCGCAGTCCGCGACCTAAAAAGACTTACTACAATCACAAAAATCAATTGTGATATTTTCTTTCTCACTGAAAGCTTCTTGTGCACATAAAAAAATCAGTGACATGGCTGGACCAGTTTGTGCGCGATTACATACAAAGTATGAGTTAGAATTAAAAAAAAATGTGGCTCTAACAATACTACTCGCACCAGTAAGGGTTATTTGCTGTAAAGTATATTTTATTAAGTAGTCAAGATAACACAAAGATGGCACTCAGGTCCCTTTTACAGAAATGTCTCACAGTTATTCCAATGTAAGCGTAGACCATATCTAAATCGACTGTATTTACTACAATAAAAAGCTACCCACGTTACCAAATCTCTACTAAACATACTGCAATATCATTTTCATCTGTAGAGCGCATATTCTGCTACCAGATAGCATATTAAATCAGGTAAAACGTGTGCACTGAGCGCTTAACATCTAGTCCATGCTACCCTTACAGTATTTTATATTTCTATGGAAACGCTTCTTTGATAAAATTGTTAAGGTATCTGGGGCAGAAGGTTCCTATTGTCCATTTTACGGCAGCCCAACAACCCCTGCCAGGGGCATCTTAAGGATTTTAGGGGCCCTGGGCCAAACGTATTTTGGAAGCCCCTGTCCCGAACAGCTTTGGTTTTATCATCCAGTTTCAGCTCTTTCACGCTCTCCTTGGCTAGGTCCCTGACAATGCACCAGCACGCCTGTCCAAATTGAAAATGTGTTTACATCTTATGTTTAGGGATAGAGATGTGTGTTTTCAATATTGTGACACAGCAGCAGCTCACTAATATTTCTGCAAATAATCTCTTAGAACCCCTGCCATGTCTATTATGTGAGGTCCTGTTTTGATCTAAAATAACTTTTTTTAATGGATCTTGCATGAAACATAAACACATCATTTCTCTGCAAATTTCCCATAATAGACTTTCACTCATACCCACATTAAAAATACATTTAATGAAAACAGTATTTAAAACAATCTGTTCAAGAATTATTCAAGATCTTCAGGGTGAGGCTCTGCAGAACAGGGATGGCTCTGTCAGGGGCCCCCCTGAAAGGCTAGGGCCTTGGGCCAGAGCTAACTTTGCCCATGCCTTAAAACGCCCCAGACCCCTGCCCCCCTCAAGGAGATGGCTTATGTGGTACAGACTCTGTCACCTGAAAAACCTGCAGTGACTGCAGTATATGTTATGTTGGGGAAGGGGAGAAGAGGGGGGCTGATGAAACGTGACAGGGCACTATTATTAAAAAAAACTAGCGAGCTGCGAGGAGATGGTAAAACGAAAAGGTAGTGCACAGAAACCAAAGATATGGCCACTAATTAAAGGATTCAAGTAGCAGGGCTAGTCGCCAGGGAGTTAACAATGCCCAGAACTGGTTCTCTCACTGGGGCTCAGCGTGGGTTATGGCGCCAGCCTCTGAGCCCCTCCCCCCTTCGGGGGGAGGGGCTCAGGCTGCGAGACTGTCAGGAGGCGGGACAAATGTACATGATTAACCAAAGAAAGTGTGAAGGCCAAGCAACAAATAAAGTGCTAGGTGTGTTCCAACACCAAGAGGGATTACACCAAGCCTCACAGAGCAGTGCATGTGCTGACTCTAGGCTTGACCTAAAAAGCAGCTTGAATTTAAAGGGAACTAAACTGAAGCGGCCCATGCCTTAATCCTATCTCTCCTAGATGTACAGTGTGAAGGTGGGTAAAACAGGTAGTATGACTAGAATACAGGTGTAACCAGCCGGTATTCCTCATGATACTGGCATTCCTGTAATGCTGGTCAGAAATGACAGCATGAAATTATGAATTCTGAAACACCAACAGTGTAGACAGGGCGCTGTCACTCTCTCATTCCCATCTGACTACATCATAAATTGTCATATAGATTTGGGGCTTCAGAGTGTAATTTTGTAGAGAGACCCCTAGGGTTTAAATTGTCTTACATGTACCCCTCCTCCAAAGATTCCCAAAATAGCTTGGTTTGCTAAGTGATTCCCAAATTAATAGAAATGTTGACTGACCCCCTGCTCCCATCGCGCTTACTGTGAATTCTTTTCACCGCTCTTCCAAGGGATGTCATTAAATAACTTCCCAACGGATTTAGTAAAAGCTAATGACTTACATTCTCAAAACACAGCCAAAATAAATAAAAATCTCGATCTTTGCCTGTTGTGTTTTTAGGACAGTGTTGGTGAATGTCAGAGGGTGGGGCTAGTGCCAGACCTGAGTTATCTAAACTTATTCTGATAAGAAGGTTTGCACAGGTGTGACACTGCCCACCCCTTTAGCATAGCCTCTTCTGAGATGTTGAATGCTATTGCTGGTCACTCATATTCATGCGCAACACACAACACTTACTTGAGGCCTTGAAGTCCTCAATTGTTTAATATTATCACATGAAATATTACATTAATGTGGCGGAATAAACTAATGATTGACCTTATTAAGACAATATCAGGAGGACAGTGCCAGAACCATCTATGTCAGTAATATTTTAATAAAAAAGGGTGGTGAGACTAATAGTAATTCTGGGTCCTCCAAAGATGAAAGAACAAGTCTTTAGGTAATGGTGATTATCGTTGTTTTTTTTTATTCCAATACCACAAATGCTACATCAGTATTCCATATATAATATGCAAACCACCTCTCCTCCCCGGTAGTTGATGGGAACACCCTTAAGAGAGAGACACATTGCTGCCTCCAAATGACAAGGTTGTGATGTCACCTAAGTTAAGGCAAGGAAAAGCAACCCCTGACTAAGGCTGATATGGGTTAATGGGTGGGTTTCTTTATTGGTGTATCTCTTCCAGAAAAGAACATCCTATGGACCACATCACCAACTTATAGGGACAGATTTATTAAGGAGTTGCATAGTCCTTGCATCAAGCAAGGTGAGGTAAAGCAGCACAATTTCTTTAAACAGTTTCTTAAAGTCACACAAGGAGCAATTTGCCCTGTCTTGCATGGCTTTGTAAAGAAATGTAACATAACACAGTTGCTAGCAATGCGCTATGTGACATTATGAGCTGGGAGGTATTCTATGGGCTGGGTATTGGCCTTCCCAATGGATCCATTGTAATTCCACCATCAATATTGCATCACACATAAAAGGAGAAAAAAGCAAATGTAATTGCCTAGTTGTAATGAAGGCACCCTTGCACCATAGTGCAAGAGTGCCTGTGTTAATGGAAGGATTGTTTTTGTGTAGGATGTGATACCTTTCTGGGAAAAAGACTATTTAAAGAGGCATATTCCTCTCTCTAATAAGAGAAGAGGAGAAGGATAAGAAAAACTTTGTTTTTGTCCTTGATATGACATTCTAAAGAAGATGTGCTGACCTGCCACACCTAGGTTTATAAGACTTTGTAAATCTAGAATTTCATCAAATCTATTGGAGGATGCACAGCAACATCCACAATCCACACAAATAACGTCTCCCAGCTCGAAATGTAACACAAAGCAGTTAAAACTCCTGTGTTGCTTCACATTTCTTAACAAAAAGTCACAAAGTGGCAAAAATAGCCCCTTGTGTGGCTTTGTAAATCAAAGTTAAGCCCTTATTACATCTGGGCCAAAGCATATGCATAATGAATCTGTTGGCTTCAGCATATTTGTACATTAATCATTACATTTAAACCAGCTGTTGAACTATTTTGATTATTTATTTTTGGCGTACTAAGTTCTAATCTTATGCCAGAAAAGTGTTTGCAAATCATACTATTTGTAAGGAAAAGTCATGCTGTAAATTTAAAAAAGGAAATTATTGGTATTTACTTTATGCAGCTCCTGGCTTCAGGGGGTTCAGTGAAGAGGATGGATGTTTTTGAAGGAACAATGTTTAGATGAATAGAAGCAAGACCACCAAAAACAATATCCCCATCCTGGAAGTAAGCCTGACTGGTGGGCAGCTTCAGCTGGCAGCTTGGCAACAGAGTTATGTCAGGAACAGCAGACAAGATGATCCACATATGAAACCATATTGCTTTGTGAAAAGTCATCTTCTTAAACTTGAGGTCTGTCAGAAAGTTATCTGCTAAAAGAACACAATGAAATAATAGATGGACACAATGATGGATTAATGAATGAATCAATAGATGGATAGATGGATAGATGAGTGGATTAGACATTGGGTGGATGTATGAACAGATAAATATAAGATAATCATTTGATATTGCTATTTAGCTGATACACTTTGTAGTTATAGTTTGACCCTATTTAACATGGGAAGAACTTTTGTTGGTTTGCTAATAACTTTGGCTCCTTTTGACAAATCTTCACAAAACCTTCCCCCAAAAAGTCAAAATACATCTGCTCTTTCTTAAAAACTTTCAGGGTGAGCTAGAAAGCTAGGTCAAGAAAAGAGGAGGATCCCAAAATGCCATATCGGCAGCCAATTTTCCATAGGAAAATTAAACAGCAATTTCACAAAAATGGCTAAACATAATAATAATGAAATAGTTTTGCAGACCTCGGTTTTTTTTCTGTGCTTTGTTTTGTTTACCTTAATTTTCCCCATGTCGTGTTTTTCCCCCCGATTGATTACAAAGTGTATAATAATCCTCCCCTATTTGAACGTGTGAATGTGATATGGTTGTTTGTGATACGTTTGAAACTTTGAATGAAAAAATTGAGTGCCTGGTTAATGCTTTAATGTTTCATGTGTTTGTTATATAAATCTTTTTTGCACTATGAATTAAATTTGAAAAAACCTTTAAAATAAAACTTGTTTGAATAAAATGCTATTGAGTAGCAATTCCCATTCATGGATTTCTTTTCTGGATTTGGATGGTATATTTGTTCATTTGAATCATTTACATCAGTATTGGCACTTTTGTTCTGTTATCCAGTAATCCGGCTCAGCCTTACTGATTAGAGCCAGCCCCCATTCGTTTCTTGTAAACATAATTACAGCAAATTTGACAGAAAGCTACATTCTGTTCCAGAAAGCACTCTTTTTGTGATTTGGTGTAAATCTGTGCAGTAGTGTTTTAAGAAACTGAGGCTCAAAAACATTGGATAGCTGGACGGTTGGTATTGGAGGTAGGCGTGCAAGAGTCCCACGATCAAGCATCTTCAAACAATCTGATCTGGTTGACTGAGAGGTTTTTTTTCCTATTGGCCCCCACGCTCCAGTGAGAGCAGAAGGTTTCTGTGAACAACCGCAGGAGCTCATTGTCTTTTTGGCCATCGGTTGTATCTGCAGCCATTTCTGAAAACAGGAACTTGGTCATAATATTCTAAAACTTTTTTTTAATATAGGTATTAAGGTATGAGCACCTTGACCAGCTGGGCCAAATAAAAGGGGGGGGGGGGGGGGTCTGCGAACCTCTGTGTCTCTTGCTGGAGGCATCATGCAAGATTAGAAAAGTTATAATTAAAAAAGGAGTGGGTCCTTAGTGTCTCAGGTAGGTTGGCAGAATAAAAGAGTGTAAAGGTTTCAATTTACTTTCTATTAATTTTATGTTTGTATATCATATTTCTATTCAATCAAGCATTTCCATTTATAGTGCCACACTTTAATAGAAGTCCATTAGTGCGAGAGAAAAAGACTTAATTGAAGGCTCGGCGGGTCTCATTATAGTTTCGAGGAGGCTCATAAGGCTGCTAGGCAAAAGGGGATCCTGTCAACAGAATCCGCAGTGGACGACTGCCCACCCCCATTCAAAAATCCTTGCTTAATTGACAGGATTCTCTCTGCTTTTAGCACATACACCTATGCTGAGCATAAGGAAAAACTGAATGCAGAGAGTGTCATGCTACATTTACCTAGTCTTGCTTTCTTTTTTCTTTTTTTAAACAAACTTACCAAAAGTGTGATTGAGCTTGAAAATACATACACATCAATGGTGGTGATCGGCAGGTGCATTTTGACTTACATATCCGAGTCACTGATTGTTTTTCCTGACTGAACCTTCATTCCTCACCTCACAAGGGGAATCTAGTGGCACTGGACTTATGCTAAGTAGGGCTTTCAGCATCTTGACCTGGTGATCCTTTGGAAGAGAGACTGCCAAATCAAGGTTTTCCACTGGCAGAGAAATCCAAGGACTCACTGGCAGACGCCCTGTGCTTTCCCACCAATAAATAAAATGAAGGAACTGCAGGGATGGTGATGGCAAGTTTTTTCAATTTCCTCACATTTGCCAAACTTCAAAAAAGGCCCCTAGTTATGGTGTTTAGTGTTTATTTAGAAAGGAAAAGCTCTGGTTAAGCAGATAAATAATCCTTGTCTGTAGGAGATGGGGTGATTGAAGAAGTTTAATTTATGATGCACCCCATGACATGGCTATACTATTTCTTACTGTGATGCACTACTATCTTAATGTAATTGTGGAGAAATGTTGTGAAGTGTACAGAAAATAACAGCACAAAAAATCTAAAGCAAACCCATCTATTAAGTAGCTTAAAGCAGTAAGTGAGCTGGCATACTATGTTGGAAAAGTAGCTTACTTGCCTTCTTTTGCTAGTGCTCAGTCTTTCTCAATTCATTGATACATTGTGACGGCGTGTAACTGAAAGGTGGGCCTGTGTACATATATATAATGTAGCCATACTGTGAAGCAAAGGCAGACAAAGCAACTAAAGCCATCTTTACAAGTTCCCTTATAAGGGCCTCATAACACTTGCAGAACGTCACTTTTTTGACGTTCCAGTGGCATAATGTGCAGCAGCATGTTCACAAGGCCCTAGAAAGCCACTTTATGTGGATTTTCATGGCCTTATAAATATGTGCCACTTTCACACAGAACATGCGTGAAAGGGCCTTTCCATGGGTGTTCCTATGCAACACTCATGGAACATGAAGCATTCCCAAATTTGTGAGGCATTGTAAACCTGGGAATGCGTCAGGATCTAACTCCACCCCAGGAGTGGCATTAGGGAGGCGCAACGAGGAGAATTTTTTTGATTAATCCCTCTGTTTTCCTTTTACTGAGTGTGATGCATTCTGCAGCACATATAGTAAGAGGAAATCACCTGAATTGAGTGACCCTTCCTGCAAAATGTACATATATATTAATACATTAAATATATTTAATTATACTTTAATGATTATTCATTTTTAAATATTTCTCAGTTAACTTCCCACCCTCTACCCCTACTAAACCTGCAACTAAAATATAATAAAAATAAGTCCGTATTACATATTATACATAATTAATATTCACTCCAATAATTATTAAGAGATCAATAATTAGTTTTTCATTAGTTATTTCTTAATTAACTTCCTACTCTATTCTTCTACAAACCTCGCATCTTGCAACTAAAACTTAACCAAAATATATTATTACTACACAATTTACATAATTAATAATCTATTAAATAATTAATAACATTAATAATACATACATTGTTATTTAATAACTACCTAATCAACTTCCCCATACCCCAACATAGCAAACCCCAATTCCATATGAGTAAATTAATTCAGTATTACATAATATCCATAATTAATAGCAATCAAATAATTAATTACAATTTCCCAGTTAAGTCATTAATTATTAATTCATTCTCAATTAATTAACTTTCCGATCCCTATTCCCCTACAAACCCAACAACTTAATATGGGGCATATTTAACCCCTTAAGTGTGGGGAACGTTCAGCGGTCGTCGCGTGCACTACCTCGCTAGTGCTGCGCACGTCCGCTGAACGTTCCATTCCCGTTAGCGCAATCGAACGTCTGCACTGGAGCGGAATTTTCGGCGTGCTTAACGGGTTAAAGCAGAATGGAGAAAACATTGCTAACTCCACGTTTCTCCATTGTGAAAATGCAGGGATGTGCCGTATTCACAAGAATGCAGTGCACTCTTGCATTTCACCTAGCACTGGCGCTGAGTTCAGCTGCCTAGTGCCAACACAGGCACCCATGTACCATAGGTCCCCCTTCCTGCACATAAACAATATTTACAAGCTGTTTTGTAACTTCTATGTGTGCTGCTTAATGCAGCACAGACAGAAGTTGCAAAACTGCTTTTTTAAATTATTGTTTATGTGCTGGTAGAGGTCCTTCCTCCACGTAAACAATCATAGCCAATTTGCAGTTTCTATATGAGCTGCATAAGGCAGCACACATGTAAACATAAAAAAGGGAAATAAAGCATTATTTCTTGTTTGGGCTGTTTAAGACCAGCTTTTCCCTGGTCTTAATTTTGGCACTGCCTCCTATTTACGATGCCCTTGTAAATAGAGGGCGGTATCAAAATCAAAGGGTGTTACTGTGGAACACCCACCACAACACCCATTTTTCTCCACTTTCACGCGAAATACAGCGTAAAAGGGAGCCTTATTTACAAGGCAGCGTTAAGCCATATTAAGTGGCTTAACGCTGCCTTGCAAATAAGGCGAGGTCCCTATCACTATCAGAACATTGCTGAAAGTGATGTTGTGGTGACGGTAAGGGGCTTATGACACTATAAATTTCTATGAACAATCCAATTAGAGCACCATACTTTAGGAATACATTTAAGACTACAGTTTATTAAATTGTAGGACACCAAGGTAAATGCAATAGACAACCTAACTGGGTGCGAGAATGTAGATTTGCATATGATACACCGTTTGTATTAAAAACTGAGAATTAGTTTTATCTCTACTAAACGCCTACTAAACACTTACCATTATTGCACATGTATACATATTTTAAATATACTGCTATGTTGTTATTCTATGTTATAATTTTATTGAGCTCAACTGTTCTAGTAAGTGTAGCCTCGTTCTGAAGCTGATACAACAACGTGAGAATTGTAGAAATTAGTGAGGTCAACTTTTTACTCCAAAAAGTCGTATTAGACTCCCAAGGTCTTTGCCCATTCTTCCCACATGAAGGCGTGGTACTTGCTCATGCGTGCCTATATGTAGTGTATGTCCATCACATGTTCCTGGTTCCATTTGTTTGCATTGAGAAAAACTTTTTAAATATAGCATTAAAATGTATGGACTTCAACACTGCATGCTCCATGTGAGCAGGGAGCGATGCTCCGGGCTGTTGAATTCAGTAAAAAGGGAAGGCTATTTTTTTTTCTGAAGGCCGACTGATGTTATCACTACTTGGTGGAGGATTGAAAGTAATTTACTAGGACAACATAGATGGGCTATGCCCAAGGACATGGACTCCAGCATTTAAGCTCTTTGTTTCAGAAGTCAGCCATCAGCTTGTGTGTGCGTATATGCATATGCGCTATTTATGTTGCTTGAAACAAACCAGAATATATCAGGGACAAATGCAGTTCTAATTTCTTTAGCTCATCAAATGCAGAGGGAGTGCCATAAGAAAAGATGAGAATATGTAAATATCCAAGAAGGGCCTATGGTACAAAATTTTGCATCCGACAATGCTTATATGTGACAATCAAAATTGCACTGCATGATACACCATGGGCAAAAATAAGGATTCTCAAAGTACTTTAGCAAAGTGACAAAGTAAGGAATTGGTAAATTGCAGCTGAAAATAACAATTCCCTGCAATCTAGTGCCAAGTAATGAATCACATACACTCTGTATGAATGAATTGAAAATTGTGATTTATCACAAAAACGCAATATACCCTCCAATGGAGGCAGGTTGTCACCTGACCTCGTGCCAAAGTAGGGAAATATATTTTGTTTAAATCAGTGCACATAGTGTAATTACAGCCTCTGGCATTTTATTGGCTGTGTTATTGCCTAAGGCGTGTCATCACTTAATGTGCCAACACTTTCCTACACATGAGCTAACTAGTCCTCATTTGTGTCTGCAGGGCCCTAAGCATGGAACGTTCAAGGTATAGAAATTCAAAATGAGCAAAAAGTGCTTTAAAAGTTTGAAAACTAGGCTCCCCGTTCTCCAAAACTGTGCAAACTTTTTTCATTAGAAAAAAATAAAAACGTTAATGCAAAATAAGCTCCTTCTGCAACTCCAATACATCAATATTCAAATTTAAATAAAGAAAAAATTAAAAAGATTCAGAAAAATACTAAATCATGCCCTCAATCAAACAACAAACTTATCCAAAAGTTTTTTTAACCTACTTGAGTTGATATCTCACAACAAAGTCCTTAAAATCAAGTGGTAGGGATTGCAAACAATGGGAGTGATCCATTCACCTCCGATTAAACTTGACCCAGGGATGGACAAAGCACTGGAAGGAGCTTTCTGAATAGGAAGAGGAAATTGGAGTCTCTGTGGTCCTTCTTTACTTTTGAAAAAAAAGTAAAATTACGAAAACATCTGTTCTGTGCTTAACAGTAACTCAAAAACCAATTGTTGAGTTGTGTTTGCCGCTTCTCGAGTAGAAAATCTACTCAAGAAACAGCCCTCAGAATGCAACTACTCATGATTAGCCGCACTAGAAAATGTCACTGGGAGGCTTCCAGGCAAACTCAAATCATGCTAGGGGATGCTAAATCTCACTCGCACTTTCAAGCTGGAGTCTAACATTGTTCCAGTGCATTACGTTGTCGAATGAGAGCAAAGCATTACTATGCAGCGGATGGTAGAATTCCTTTAACTCTCCGCTTTACAAGAGTAATGCAGAGTGACCAAGGGGCATATTACCAAGCAATTGGTTAGAGAAAAAGATTTACCGCTGAGCTGCGGCGATTTTTACGGCAAATAAACATTGGTATTACCAAGGTGTATCGCAAATGCGATAAAAATTGCCGCAATGCATGAATATCGCTGAAAAGTCAGCGATATTCATGCATTACCGAGCTAATGCTCTTAGCCATGTTATCCACCTCCCACTGGATAACATGGCTAAGAACTGCTCAGGGCAGGTGTTAGCTTTTGGAGATATTCGCGCTTAGCGCGAATATCTCCAAAAGTTGGTAATAGGAGATAGCGATGTTAGTGACTGTTTTCAGTCGCTAACATCTTGGCACGCCCACTTTGCATGTCATTAGTGATAAATATCACTGACATGCAAAGTGGGGCCCAAGATGGTCGCTATCTCCTACTAGCTGTCGCTAACTGGTGTTAGCGACAGCTAGGTAATAGGGAGATAATTTTATCTCTGCTTTCTTGGCTTTTAAAGCCAAAAAAGCGGAGATAAACCACCTTGATAATATGCCCCCAAATTCAGTCAATTCAGCACACGAAAAAAACAATTTCACCCAGGTCTACCTGTTGTATTCGCATAGCCAATCCTTCTTTGGTCTGAGAATGGAGATTGAATATTGACTTTCTGATCTCAGCAATTTTTCTATTAGCCAAACCAAACACCATTTATACTTTGCTGAAGGCTAGTCCATTGCTTCTAGTTGGCTCCCTCAGGAAGTCTTTGCAAAACTTTTCCAAATAGCTTGTCATTTTCCTGGACAAACTCATTTACTAGTATTTATAATTCAGTTTCATAAAATGTATAATTTTTTTTCATGCTGTATTCATCTGCATGTGGCTCCTGAATTGCCGATTGAAGAGTGTGTGTGGTGTCCTCTTCTGCACTCCAGAATCTAAAAAGACTTTCGCCAGGGTCCTGACTTCCTTTGATGATGTCCTCATCTCCTGCTGCTGGGACCGTCATGATATGCTAATATTACCGTTCAAAATTAACAATTCGCTAATTTCTGATTGATGATATTTTCAAATCGCTGATAAACCGGGATATGGCCGTGAATAATGGATAGGGAGTCTATAACTTCGATTTCATATTTCTGATAAATTAGAAAATGCAAATCCCCAACCTTTATGCATCAGTCTGAATGATAACTGGAGGTTCTTCTGATTGTGGACATTTTATATGGAGCCTTTAGGATATATCATTGCTGAGTGTCACTGGTGAAATCTATGATTTGCAAGTCACATTTGAATTTCAGCATGGCTAAATCATCACTCGTTTCCTTGATTCGAGGTCGATAATTTGCATACGATTTTATAGGCAAGCAGCCATTAACCTACAGGATTTATTTGATTACCTGCAATATTGCTGAGCCGTTTAGTAGACACTATTCCAAGCACTGAATTGTAATGCTTTTTTCAGCGTGAAGATCACAATATTACTGACGGGCATGGTGAGGTATTTATCTGTGTGTAATACAACGAGACAGCCTCCCAGAAATATTTATTTCGCACAATAAGAATTTGTAAAACAGTTAACAAGACTGCTACTCCTAGAACAGCAAATATTTCAGGAAGGTGTGTAGTTCTTATCCCCTCACTAAATGTAAAAGGAGACATGCCATAGCTGGCAGACAAAGTGCATTCTCCCCCCGCCACACTGCATGCTTTACAAGGACCCAACCCCACATCAAACTCGGGAGTCGTACTTGATTTTCTGCAGTGTGCTGCTTGTTTATTAAAATTTAAGTTCTCTGGTCAATTACCTCATTGACCCAGCAATGTCTTTATTTATTCATACTTATTCCAATACAGTATTTAAGAATAAACTTGCACTTATAATACAATATATACATTCACCGCCCATTCCACTGGGCCTTTTTTATTTGACTTCAGGGTTGCGCCAGCAGGCCACAATCCAGATCACCTGCCCCATAACGTTAACCCCCTTCTGGTCAACAGAGCCGCAGGTGAGGAAAGCGCCCACTTGGGCAACCAGTGGCCTCTGGGGTAGGGCTGAAAAGCCAAGGCCACCAGCAGGTCGGCCCCAACTCTCCCGCCAGCCCAGAGTCCATACTGATTTAGCAAACCTGTTCAGAATTAACTGTCTCTAGACAAGAAGTTCCCGTGGTATTCTTGTCCGGAACCCCGCCACAGGACGAGGAGCTTACTGGCGGACTCGGCCTCCCCCCCCTGCGCTCAAGGGCTTCGGAGACGGCTCCTAGAACTGTTTCTATGAATATCTCCATACCCGTCTCCGACAGGTGGACTCCGTCCTTTGCATATAGCTCCGGCCTTTCTGCCTGGATTAATTTATGGCGAATCGCTTTAATACTCGATTTTTTAAGGTTTTCCGCCACTGATTGGTTCAGTCTTTTGACGGATCTGTTTATTGCCTTCATGGGTGCGTCCCGAGCCCAAACGAGTCTCGGGATGACTTCTGACCACAATACTATAGTTTCTGGAAAAATGTTTTTGATTGCTGCTAGGGTAGAAAATAGGGACTCCTTCACTTCTCTCCTCCCGCCTGGAATCATGTTGTTGCCTCCGCAGTGCAACACGAATACATCTGGCGAAGGCATGCCCTTTGCCAAAGCCACGTTTACATCCCTCGGGACGTCCGCCAGGCGCTGCCCGCCTATCCCCACCCAATGATGGTCGCAACCTCGCATCATGGTCACCCTGTCCCTGAGTGTCTTTTCGAAGTGCACCCCGGCCCTGCGAATGAAGGAGTGGCCACACCAACAGATTTGGGTTCTTTTAGGGGCGGTACCTAAAGTGAATATGAAGAGTAAAGATGTGAAGAGATACTGGCAGCCGATTCTCAAAAGGAACGCAAACGACAGATACGTTAGACTAATTGCGGGCGGATATAACATTCATAACAAGATGATTTCCAGCGACCCAACCTTTTGATCACCTGCACGGGTAGGCCTAGGCCAGCAGCCGTTGTCGCTGCTCCAATTCTAAATGAATGTGATGTAAATTCGGTCGGATCCACTCCAATCCGTGCTAAGGCCATTTTTACTACTCGAGTGAACTGGAACCTGGTAAGGGGCAACCCATTCTCATGAATTAAGAGTCTCTCATCTGTTCCCTGGGGCCTGACTTGGAGAAATACCCTCAGCAAATTGACCGGGCAGAAGGGCTCACCCTCTACTCTACCCAGTTGTAACCAGGTACCTCTACCCAGCGGATCCGTCTTCGATCTCCGCACCCTTAGCCGCAGGACACCTTTGGACTCGATTAGGTCCGAGCACCTCAGACCCCCTCCCTTATCCGATTTAGACGCCGGAAGTAATTCTGAAATTCGCAGCGCCCCACAAAAGGCTAGGGTATAGGCCACCCGGAACAATTGTGTCTCATACTGGGAGAAACAAACGAAGGGGAGAGCTCCTAAGATTTTTATCAGTTTTTCTACGTCTATCGGCCTCCTACAATCTTTCTCCCCGGGCGCTAGGCGCTCCCAACCTCTCATTGCTCTTCTAACTCTTTGATCTTTTGTCGGATCGGACACCCCCCGTAGACCCGCATAAAATGCTAACGCCGACAACTGCCTCTTCATGAATGCTACCGACTTCGCTTGCTCTTTCTGCTGCACGATGAAGCCTAATACACTCTGGGGGTCAAAGATGTCCGCTACGCCCACCCCCCTCAGGTATGCCATATACGACTCCCATGACCTCTGATACATACTCAAAGTCCTTGGAGCCAAGGATGCAGCTACCAACTCGGGGGCTGTGGGGCACCAAACTTCCATAGCTCCGCTGGGAAGGCTGACATTGACATCTCCGCCTGCGGCCAATGCTCCCGGAACTCTGTTAACTTAAAACGAGACAATGCATCAGCCGCTTTGTTTTCCACACCTGGAACTAAGCGTGGGCGGAAAATCCGTTCCGCTCGCGGATTTTGCGGATTTTCGGGAAATCCGCAATCCGCGAGATTTGCGGATTTCCCGCAAAATCCGCAAATTCGCACAGAGCGGATTTTTTTGGCGGCGCGCGGCGTTGGTGATACAATTTTTGCGGCGCGCGGCGTTTATCATCGTTTGCCGAGTTGTTTTTCTAGATATTTTGCGAGTGCTGCGCCATTTTGGATCTTGCTGTGTGATCCCGCGGGAATTTGGCGAGCGCGATTACGTCATCGCGGCTTGCCAACTTGCACAGCGAGAGTTTGTCAACGCGAGTACGGCGAGATCACGTCTCGCGGTACTTCGCAATTGCGAGATTTGAGATGCGGCGAGCGAAAATATAAATTTGCAATTCTGCACAAGAAATCCACCAGCAAGCAGCATAAACCTTCTAGAAATGATGATTTTTATGTGAATAACTCCTTAGTTTGACATTTGCCTGCACTTTTTTAGCGAGGAGTCCATTTTGGGGAGGGGGGCAGGGGGGTGGGAGGAAGGAAGTGCCCCATAGTCTTCAACTTCCTGTTCCTGTTCAGCAGGCTCCTCCCAGTGCTTTGTCCATCTCCTGGTCACTTTTCATTCGGATGTGGACCTGGAAGGATTACTTTTTGTGGATGCTGCTGGATCTTTGGATTTGAGGCCTTTTTGACTTTCTTTGGATCACTGTTGGATTAGAAATTTTACAAGTAAGTTTGTTTGGGGCATTACAGTTGCTGCAACTAAAATTTTGGGATTTTCGATTTTTGGGCTGTTTTGGGGCCTTTTCCCCAGGGGTACTCAGTGGTGGGTGGACTGATTCTTTCTGTGGGTTGTCTTGAACTTAAACATCATGGAGGCCATAGATGAATTGGGATTCTGCTGATTTTTCTGTGTTTTTCGATTTTTTTTTGTTGTAAAATTTTGTGTTTTTCGATTTTTGACCTGTTGTTGGGGCCTTGACCAGGGGTAGTGAGTGGTGCATGGGCCTAGTCTTTCTGTGGGCTGTCTTGAATTTAAACATCATGGAGGCCATGGATGGAATGGGATTGTGCTGATTTTGCAGTGTTTTTCGATTTTTGGGCCTGTACTTGTGGCCTTTTCACCAGGGGTATTTGAGTCTAGCATGGGCCTAGTCTTTCTGTGGGCTGTCTTGAATTTAAACATCATGGAGGCCATGGATGGAATGGGATTGTGCTGATTTTGCAGTGTTTTTCGATTTTTGGGGGTGTTCATGGGGAGGGACATGCCATGTGGCTGGTGGCCATTTTGAGTGCAGCTACAGGCACTGGCCATGTGCTGGCAGGCAAGTGGCCATTTTGAATGCAGGCTTTGTTGTTAGGCCTCCAACCATTTTGCCTACTTTTCAACCTTTATTTATGCCCAGGGGTAGTGAGTCTTGCATGGGCCTAGTATTTCTGTGGGTTGTCTTGAATTTAAACATCATGGAGGCCATGGATTGAATGGGATTGTGCTGATTTTGCAGTGTTTTTCGATTTTTGGGCCTGTACTTGTGGCCTTTTCACCAGGGGTATTTGAGTCTAGCATGTGCCTAGTCTTTCTGTGGGCTGTCTTGAATTTAAACATCATGGAGGCCATGGATGGAATAGGATTGTGCTGATTTTGCAGTGTTTTTCGATTTTTGGGCCTGTACTTGTGGCCTTTTCACCAGGGGTATTTGAGTCTAGCATGGGCCTAGTCTTTCTGTGGGCTGTCTTGAATTTAAACATCATGGAGGCCATGGATGGAATAGGATTGTGCTGATTTTGCAGTGTTTTTCGATTTTTGGGCCTGTACTTGTGGCCTTTTCACCAGGGGTATTTCAGTCTAGCATGGGCCTAGTCTTTCTGTGGGCTGTCTTGAATTTAAACATCATGGAGGCCATGGATGGAATAGGATTGTGCTGATTTTGCAGTGTTTTTCGATTTTTGGGCCTGTGCATGGGGAGGGACATGCCATGTGGCTGGTGGCCATTTTGAGTGCAGCTACAGGCACTGGCCATGTGCTGGCAGGCAAGTGGCCATTTTGAATGCAGGCTTTGTTGTTAGGCCTCCAACCATTTTGCCTACTTTTCAACCTTTATTTATGCCCAGGGGTAGTGAGTCTTGCATGGGCCTAGTATTTCTGTGGGTTGTCTTGAATTTAAACATCATGGAGGCCATGGATTGAATGGGATTGTGCTGATTTTGCAGTGTTTTTCGATTTTTGGGCCTGTACTTGTGGCCTTTTCACCAGGGGTATTTCAGTCTAGCATGGGCCTAGTCTTTCTGTGGGCTGTCTTGAATTTAAACATCATGGAGGCCATGGATGGAATAGGATTGTGCTGATTTTGCAGTGTTTTTCGATTTTTGGGCCTGTACTTGTGGCCTTTTCACCAGGGGTATTTGAGTCTAGCATGGGCCTAGTCTTTCTGTGGGCTGTCTTGAATTTAAACATCATGGAGGCCATGGATGGAATAGGATTGTGCTGATTTTGCAGTGTTTTTCGATTTTTGGGCCTGTACTTGTGGCCTTTTCACCAGGGGTATTTGAGTCTAGCATGGGCCTAGTCTTTCTGTGGGTTGTCTTGAATTTAAACATCATGGAGGCCATGGATTGAATGGGATTGTGCTGATTTTGCAGTGTTTTTCGATTTTTGGGCCTGTACTTGTGGCCTTTTCACCAGGGGTATTTGAGTCTAGCATGGGCCTAGTCTTTCTGTGGGTTGTCTTGAATTTAAACATCATGGAGGCCATGGATGGAATGGGATTGTGCTGATTTTGCAGTGTTTTTCGATTTTTGGGCCTGTGCATGGGGAGGGACATGCCATGTGGCTGGTGGCCATTTTGAGTGCAGCTACAGGCACTGGCCATGTGCTGGCAGGCAAGTGGCCATTTTGAATGCAGGCTTTGTTGTTAGGCCTCCAACCATTTTGCCTACTTTTCAACCTTTATTTATGCCCAGGGGTAGTGAGTCTTGCATGGGCCTAGTATTTCTGTGGGTTGTCTTGAATTTAAACATCATGGAGGCCATGGATTGAATGGGATTGTGCTGATTTTGCAGTGTTTTTCGATTTTTGGGCCTGTACTTGTGGCCTTTTCACCAGGGGTATTTGAGTCTAGCATGGGCCTAGTCTTTCTGTGGGTTGTCTTGAATTTAAACATCATGGAGGCCATGGATGGAATGGGATTGTGCTGATTTTGCAGTGTTTTTCGATTTTTGGGCCTGTGCATGGGGAGGGACATGCCATGTGGCTGGTGGCCATTTTGAGTGCAGCTACAGGCACTGGCCATGTGCTGGCAGGCAAGTGGCCATTTTGAATGCAGGCTTTGTTGTTAGGCCTCCAACCATTTTGCCTACTTTTCAACCTTTATTTATGCCCAGGGGTAGTGAGTCTTGCATGGGCCTAGTATTTCTGTGGGTTGTCTTGAATTTAAACATCATGGAGGCCATGGATTGAATGGGGATTGTGCTGATTTTGCAGTGTTTCTCGATTTTTGGGCCTGTACTTGTGGCCTTTTCACCAGGGGTATTTCAGTCTAGCATGGGCCTAGTCTTTCTGTGGGCTGTCTTGAATTTAAACATCATGGAGGCCATGGATGGAATAGGATTGTGCTGATTTTGCAGTGTTTTTCGATTTTTGGGCCTGTACTTGTGGCCTTTTCACCAGGGGTATTTGAGTCTAGCATGGGCCTAGTCTTTCTGTGGGCTGTCTTGAATTTAAACATCATGGAGGCCATGGATGGAATAGGATTGTGCTGATTTTGCAGTGTTTTTCGATTTTTGGGCCTGTACTTGTGGCCTTTTCACCAGGGGTATTTGAGTCTAGCATGGGCCTAGTCTTTCTGTGGGCTGTCTTGAATTTAAACATCATGGAGGCCATGGATGGAATAGGATTGTGCTGATTTTGCAGTGTTTTTCGATTTTTGGGCCTGTACTTGTGGCCTTTTCACCAGGGGTATTTGAGTCTAGCATGGGCCTAGTCTTTCTGTGGGCTGTCTTGAATTTAAACATCATGGAGGCCATGGATGGAATAGGATTGTGCTGATTTTGCAGTGTTTTTCGATTTTTGGGCCTGTACTTGTGGCCTTTTCACCAGGGGTATTTGAGTCTAGCATGGGCCTAGTCTTTCTGTGGGCTGTCTTGAATTTAAACATCATGGAGGCCATGGATGGAATGGGATTGTGCTGATTTTGCAGTGCTTTTCGATTTTTGGGGGTGTTCATGGGGAGGGACATGCCATGTGGCTGGTGGCCATGTTGAGTGCAGCTACAGGCACTGGCCATGTGCTGGCAGGCAAGTGGCCATTTTGAATGCAGGCTTTGTTGTTAGGCCTCCAACCATTTTGCCTACTTTTCAACCTTTATTTATGCCCAGGGGTAGTGAGTCTTGCATGGGCCTAGTCTTTCTGTGGGTTGTCTTGAATTTAAACATTATGGAGGGCATGGATGGATTGGGATTGTGCTGATTTTGCAGTGTTTTTCGATTTTTTTGTGCTCTATAACTGAACTGATGTTCCTCTGTCTTCCATTTTTTTTAGGTGCACAAGACTCAAGAGAACCACCAGTGCCAGGAAGAAGTCCTGCAGCGGTGTGTGTGTGCAGCATAACGTCACGCGACGTCACGTCTGGCCTCAGACAACTCTACAATTCGTGCAACTGCGGCCTGCTGTCTGACCTGCTCTGAAGAAGATGGCCCCGCCCCCAAAGAAAGTTCTCCGTAGCTCCTCTAGCAAGAAAGTTGCTAGTAAGGAGCAGAAGAAGCAAGTTACCAAGGAGGCTGGTGTGCCACCCGCCACTTTTTTTGGGAGCAAAAAAAAAAGTACGCCTGCAGCAGCAGGATCTGCTGGGGACCAACCTGAGAGCAGCACCCCTGCTCCATTGGGTTCAGTGCCTCCACCACCACGCCAACTTAAGTCAAAGCCCTTGAGTGCTTCAGAGGCAGTCAGTGTACTTCTCCAATCACCATCGACCAGTGATGTTGGCTCATCGCAAGAAAGTAGCAGCAATGTCCCTGAATCAACACAGGTTGTTGTAACTCATCTGACAAGTGTTGAACAACCACAGCCGCAACAACAACACCATGTGCAAGTACACGCCCAAGTACATGTGGAAGGAGAGGCAGCAAAAGGAGATGCGCAAGCAAAGGTGCATGGACGTTCACAAGTGCCCACAATAGTTGTTCCTCCCGAAGTAGGGGCACATTTGGAAATCGACATTGAAGCTGAGGTATCATTGGAAGCCACTCCTCCTGATGATCATTCATTGTCTTCCACATCCCTAGCAAGGAAAAGATCAAGGGGGGTGTCTACATCTTCTTCAAGCCCACCTCGTTCTGGTGCAAGTGATCTGTCTTGGGAACCACAACTGCGGTCTGACAGTGAGGCAGAGGCACACCATGATCTGACACCGGTACCTCCTAAGCGTAAAAGGAAGGTCGTCCAAAAACTCAAACCTATGGAGTGTGATGAGGCTCAACAAGAAGTGACAGATACTGCTGGTGATGAAGCCTCTCACGATGACGACGAGCCAGTCATCACAAAGGTCACTGCAGCCCCACCGGGCATGCAGCAAAGAGACATTTTGACCCTATCCCGAGAAGCTGCTGAGCGTGATGATGATGTCGGCGAGGAGGCAATGGAAATGGAATCATTAGATTTGGAGTTAAGTAGTACACCAAAACCTACCGCTTCCATATTTCTTCGCAAGAAGGTACCCACCTCGTCCTCGACCTCAATTCGTGGTGGTGAAAGTGCAAAACGTACTGAAGTTCGGCAATCCACATCCTCCACTTCATCTGTCATTAGCAGCAGGACCACCACCACCAGTATCGCCGCCTCCTCCGGCGGCGGCCCCCGAAGACATTTTAAGTCTCCAGTTTGGGACTTCTTTAGTGTTTGCCCAAAAAAGGAAAACGTAGCCATTTGTAGCCTTTGTAAGCTTCGATTTAGTCGTGGTAAGCTTGGTTCTAACTATGGTACCGGAGGCCAGAGAGGTCATCTTGAGAGAAGGCACGCTGTCGAATGGTTTCCGCACCTAGAGGCGGTCAAGAAAGCCGGAATTGCACGTAATGAAAACGTTGATTTGTCATCTGCTGATGACGAGGAGGTAGAAGAAGACGATTCAAACACTTCACTTACACCCAGTTCCCATGTCAGCAGCACACCCCATGAGAGCCACACTAAGAGTGTGGGAGAGAGTGAGACATCAATGCGGAAAAGTTCATCAGCGAGCGTAACTGGGTCGAAGAGATCATCATCATCCCGTAAATCATTGGTCCAGGGCAACATTAAAAAGATGTTGTTTACAGAAGCGCAATATGAACGCAACCACCCAATGACCCGTCTGTATAACACTAAGCTGGCTAAAATGCTAGCTCTGGACCTTCTCCCTTTTTCTTTTGTCGAAGGGGTTGGTTTTCTAGAATTAGTGACAGCGCTCTGCCCTAAATGGAAGGTTCCTAGCCGGTTCTATTTTGCCCGAGTTGCGGTTCCAGCACTACATGAAGATGTTCTGAAGGCGATTGGGGCAGCTTTGCAGAAGAGTGCTGTTCACACTATACATCTGACAACAGACATGTGGACCAGTGGCGCAGGCGCTGATTACATGTGCATCACTGCACACTGGGTCTCTTTTTCAGGGGCTAAAGCAAAGCTAAACTCAGGTGTTGACACTAACATTGTTTTTAAAGGTGCTCGGAAACATGCAACACTAGCCATGCTTGGTTTGGAGAAACGTCACACAGCAGAAAACATTTTGGATGTCTTTAACACAAAGGTCCTTAACTGTCTGTCCCCACTAAAACGCAAGGTTGGTTATGTTTCCACGGACAATGGCTCCAATATAGTTAAGGCCATGAGGGACGGTTACTATTTCAGAGTGCCGTGTTTGGCGCACTGTATAAACCTGGTTGTCCAAAAATTCTTGGGTAATAAACGCAGTGCAGCGTACAGTGTATTGGAGAACTGCCGAAAAATTTGCAAGCATTTCAGGCATTCTTTTAAGGCCCGCAAGCAGCTGAGGAGCATGCTATATCAATGTCAAATGCCAGTGAAAGCACTCATCCAGGAGGTGGTAACACGTTGGAACTCAACCTTCTACATGCTTGAGCGTCTGTATGAGCAGTATACGCAACTCGATCAATATTTCTTGAAAGAGGGTATAGAGGAGCTGAGGATGGGTGGGCCGCAATGGAACATAGTTGAAAGCCTAACACGCATGCTTCGTCCTTTTGAGGTCTTCACGCGTGCAGTCAGCAAGGAGGACTCTAATTTGGGAAAAGCTATCCCATTGTTGTACATGCTGGAGGACCAACTGAAGGAGGTGTGTTCTGTGTTTCGAAAAGATGACAAAAAGAAAGACTCTTCTTTGCTTCTGGCTGAGCAATTATTAGAGCTCCTACAAGGTGATGAACGTCTTCAAAAGATCCACTCAGAACAGCATTACATTTGTGCTACTATTCTGGATCCACGCTACAAAAAGGCGCTGGCAGGCAGAGCATTCTTTCCTTTTGCTGATGAAGATGTTACAAAGTACAAACGTTGGCTAGCCTTGTCAGCCAAGAAGTTTGAAACAGAACGGCTGGAAATTGAAGGAAATGGCAGTACATCAGCAGGCCATCCCCAGTCAAAACAATCCACTTCTGCACCTGTGGCTGTGGCACAAGTGACCTCTCAGCCGTTAAAGACACCGGCAACCGGATCATCTGCACGAAAGACAACAGAAACATTGGAGGCTGAAGAGGATTGGCTAGCTCTGCGTGGGTTTGGTTCTCAAAAGGTCAGAGGCACAGCAAGAGCTACGCAAAGTGGAGGAACCTTGGAGGAGGACCTTGAGTCGATGGTGAAGGACTATCTGAATGACTCCACAGAGGTCTATGTTAATTCTGACCCATTGGCGTATTGGCATGGGAAAAAAGAATTGTGGCCACAGCTCACCAACCTGGCTTTAAACTACTTGTCTTGCCCACTCGCAAGTGTGTCTTCTGAACGGGTTTTCAGTGCGGCTGGTGGGATTGTAACTCCCAAACGGAGCCGCCTCTCGCCCAAAAATGTGGAGAGGTTAACAATGATCAAGATGAATCAGCACCTCATACCACCAGATATAAGAGTACGAGAGAGCGTGCCGGATGAAGAGGAGGTGGCCAGCACCATAGATGAGGGAATTTCTACTCTGTCAGGTGGCACTGACCTCACCCTGGCTGAATTCGCAGAGTATGATGACGAAGCCTTATTCTTATTCCTGGACCGTGATACCGACTTCGAGCCCTGAAAATGAGACAACGAATCAATAACTTTCTTTTTCATCTTTATTCACTTTTATTCCTGTGTGTCTGTCTTTCTTTGTTGTGCACAGTTAATATAATTCAAACTTTAATCAGATAATCACAAAAACAAGCCCATCAGCAGAACTGTCTTCACTTGTTTGCTAATTTATTTGAAGGTGCCGCAGTCTGCATTCCTCAGGTTCACAAGTTCAGAAGAACATGCTCCTCTATCCTCCTCCTCCAGACTCCTATTTCCATCAAAGCAGAGGGCTGGTTTACGCCCAATGAAGAAAGACTCAGCACTTGTGGGGGTGTTGTTCTACCTCTTTGCAGGTGAGTTGACGGGTCTGGGGCCATTGCTGGGAAGCACTAAAAGTGGTTTGTGCCAAATCCGAGGCGGAAATTTTTTTGTGTTTTTGATGACTTGCTTGCCTTTGAGGTGCTCTTAGGGGGGGTTCCGTCTGTTTGTGGGTGAGTTTCGTGGTCTGAGAGCACTGCTGGGACACTCTAATCTTGATTGCATTTGCTTTTCAGGAAATCCGTTGTGCCAACCCCGACTTATGGCCTAGCTACGCAGCGCGTTTGGACCGAAGGCCCAGAAATATTGCAAGTATGAGATTTTGCTTTTGGCCTGTTTGGGGGTGTTACGCTTCTTGGCGGGTGGGTTGCCGGGTCTTGGGGCATTCCTGGGAAGGTCTAATACCGGGTAGAAGTGGTTGGGACAAAATCCAGGCCGATTTTTTTTTGGGCTATTTCTGACATTTTGCTCTATGTAGCGTTTTCGGGGGCCTGTTTGGGGGGCTTCCTGGTGTTTGCGGGTGAGTTTCGTGGTCTGGGAGCACTGCTGGGACACTCTAATCTTGATTGCATTTGCTTTTCAGGAAATCCGTCGTGCCAACCCCGACTTATGGCCTAGCTACGCAGCGCGTTTGGACCGAAGGCCCAGAAATATTGCAAGTATGAGATTTTGCTTTTGGCCTGTTTGGGGGTGTTACGCTTCTTGGCGGGTGGGTTGCCGGGTCTTGGGGCATTCCTGGGAAGGTCTAATACCGGGTAGAAGTGGTTGGGACAAAATCCAGGCCGATTTTTTTTTGGGCTATTTCTGACATTTTGCTCTATGTAGCGTTTTCGGGGGCCTGTTTGGGGGGCTTCCTGGTGTTTGTGGGTGAGTTTCGTGGTCTGGGAGCACTGCTGGGACACTCTAATCTTGATTGCATTTGCTTTTCAGGAAATCCGTCGTGCCAACCCCGACTTATGGCCTAGCTACGCAGCGCGTTTGGACCGAAGGCCCAGAAATATTGCAAGTATGAGATTTTGCTTTTGGCCTGTTTGGGGGTGCTACGCTTCTTGGCGGGTGGGTTGCCGGGTCTTGGGGCATTCCTGGGAAGGTCTAATACCGGGTAGAAGTGGTTGGGACAAAATCCAGGCCGATTTTTTTTTGGGCTATTTCTGACATTTTGCTCTATGTAGCGTTTTCGGGGGCCTGTTTGGGGGGCTTCCTGGTGTTTGTGGGTGAGTTTCGTGGTCTGGGAGCACTGCTGGGACACTCTAATCTTGATTGCATTTGCTTTTCAGGAAATCCGTCGTGCCAACCCCGACTTATGGCCTAGCTACGCAGCGCGTTTGGACCGAAGGCCCAGAAATATTGCAAGTATGAGATTTTGCTTTTGGCCTGTTTGGGGGTGTTATGCTTCTTGGCGGGTGGGTTGCCGGGTCTTGGGGCATTCCTGGGAAGGTCTAATACCGGGTAGAAGTGGTTGGGACAAAATCCAGGCCGATTTTTTTTTGGGCTATTTCTGACATTTTGCTCTATGTAGCGTTTTCGGGGGCCTGTTTGGGGGGCTTCCTGGTGTTTGTGGGTGAGTTTCGTGGTGTGGGAGCACTGCTGGCTATATATACTTTACTTTGCAAGAGGTTTGAAGCAAATCCATGGTGGCTGAGGGGACTTAGGGCCTAGCTGCAGAGCGCGCGCGGAGTGATTTGGGAAATTTGTGAAAAAGTGACTAAGTCCCCATTTTTGTACTTTTGCTCTTTGGCTGTTTGGGGGTCTTCTACTCGTTTTCTCCTGGGTTGACGGCTCTGGGGCCATTGCTGGGAAGCTCTAATACCGGATAAAAGTGTTTTGGACCAAATCCCAGGCGGAATTTTTTTTGTGTTTTTGATGACTTGCTTGCCTTTGAGGTGCTCTTAGGGGGGGTTCCGTCTGTTTGCGTGTGAGTTTCGTGGTCTGGGAGCACTGCTGGGACACTCTAATCTTGATTGCATTTGCTTTTCAGGAAATCCGTCGTGCCAACCCCGACTTATGGCCTAGCTACGCAGCGCGTTTGGACCGAAGGCCCAGAAATATTGCAAGTATGAGATTTTGCTTTTGGCCTGTTTGGGGGTGTTACGCTTCTTGGCGGGTGGGTTGCCGGGTCTTGGGGCATTCCTGGGAAGGTCTAATACCGGGTAGAAGTGGTTGGGACAAAATCCGCGCGGAAAAGCCTTTAGTTTTGGCACTTTTTGTAACTTAGGGTTCGTTAGGGTTAGCCCTAGCAGCAGGATTGCATGTGTTTCGGGGTGTTCTAGATTTTTCAAACTGAGTTCTGGGGTCTTAGAGCACTCGTGAGAATGTGTAATTTTGGTTGCAAGTCATTTGAAGAAAATCCATGGTGGGAAAGGGGGGATTTGGCATAGTTAAAGAAAGCCTTTGCCACTATTCTTAACTTAGGGTTCGTTAGGGTTAGCAGTATTTCTATTGCATGTGTTTGAGTGGGGGGGATTTCGAGTCTTGGAGCGATGCTGGCTATGGCTACTTTTGCTTGGTTGCTTGCAAGTGGTTTGAATGCAATCCACGGTGGGTAATGGGTAATTAGGGTACTTCGGCCTACTTTTACTTTCAAAGTAAGTTTTGTCACCAGTTTTCTGCTAGGCCTCGTTTTTTGAGATTTGATTGGGGGTCTTCTACATTTTTGCGACTGGCTTTAGTAAGGGTCTGGGTGGGAGCACTGCTAGGAAGATCTAATTTTGTTCTAAAACACAGTTTACAGCCTACATACCTTATATTTATTTATCAGTGGTGTTGTAATATTATATCACTTCCTGTTTTTCGTTGAATAATTACAGGCCGGGTTTCAGTCTCTGCAATGGGGAAAAAAGGATGGAGTCAGGCTTCACAGTAGCGAGCCACAATTCAGCATCAGGCAGGCAGTGGACAGGGTGTCTTCTGGTGACCAACATCGATGGACGAAGCGTCGGATGCAATGGAGGAGTGCCGCTAATAGGAGGATTTTTTTTCTGCGGGCAACTTACTTACCACTTCCAACAGGACCACTACAACCACATAGATACAGTATCCCTTGCCTTTTTCTCTGACTGTGACTGCATTTCTTGGCTCTCTCTCTGCTTCTACATTGATCCCTTAACACATCACTTAGTCCACTCCACTATCACATCTGCACCACACATAGTCATTTGTAAGTGCTCCTACATAATTCGCAAGTCGCAGCACGCCCCAGGCCGTAGAGGACTGGGATGGCCCCAATGATGAAGCATGTCACCAAGGGGCAACCCTGGTGAGTGAGGGGACACCTAGAAAAAAAGCAATTTCTCCTTTTCTATCTACTATACCTTCTGTCAGGTTACGCAGCCCCTAAGCGCCTACCGTACTATGAAACTACATTTCCCATGAGTAGGCGGGAGACTTGCAGACTATTTAGTGAGACTATATGAGAGTACCCTTGTATGTTAGGACAGCACTTCACTGATGCCTGTCTTGTCTTCTGTTACAGGTATCCTTTCCCTGCTGACCCTACCTTTACCCATCCCACATTTTTTATTTTAGTTTGTTATTTTTCTCCCCCGCCTAATGCCTCGAACACCCTGTGTTTACACTTCTGGGTGTTGGTGACATTTGGAAGTGGAACCATATTTGCATCGACTGGATCACGGGGAGTAAACCTGACACCTTCCAGACCAACCCCATTGAGTGTTGTTGTGAATGGATTTATAGTGACCAGCAAGGCTCTCAGGTATCTGGCTACAGAGACCTTATGTTGAATATAGTTATCAATATTTCCACCCACGCCCTGTACTGTCGCATTCTTTCTTCCACAGTTGTCGAAAGTACTAATTACTTTTAACTGACATGCATGCAGTTACAGTAGTGTATGCACTTTCAAAGATTGATGGATAGGTTTGTACCCAAAGATTTGTTTATGTTCACAATTGTTCGTCCATGCTGTGCTACTTTTTCTTGTCTCCCAAAACCTTTCCCAAAAACCCCCGTACCCATCCATTTTTCAAACCCTAACCCTCTTCCCCCGGGCTGTGTGGTTTTGATTGATGTGTGACTAAATTACAGCAATAAATCCACACACTTGCTGGGGAGGATAAGGTGATAGCAACAGGCTGGTGAAGAAATCCGAGGATATATTCTTACTCTGCTTGACAAAGACCCATGGCTAATGTCAAAGAACTTCAACCGAATTAGTTATACTTTAACATTTGTTAGGCTACAACGTGGCACTGTTCTAGTGTACTTCTGTCACCTGCTATATTCTGTATTGTACCTTTGTATTGCTCAGGAGGACAAACCAGATTTCATTTTCTTTTTTTCATAGGCAAGCAACTGCCACTGTGTCACACCACTAGTACCACCGCTATGAGGAAGTTTTATCCGCCCAGGATTGCCAACCTTATTTGCTGTTTCCCGTGGAGCCAGCCCTGGGCCTAGCCCTACTTGCAAACAGAAATTACAGGTAAGATAGGCGTTTGGTTGGAGGTAGTATAATGGAGTATTAGGAGAGACGAGAGATTTGATTGACGGTAGTACTACTAAAGTCCTAGGACTATTCAGGAAAACAAACTTACTGTTATGTTAAACCCCCACCCACCAGACTCAAAAGCAGTAAAAAACAGGTATGGTCAGATAAAGTTTCAAAAAGTATATTTTTATAGCCCTAACAAAAGAATCTCCCGCAAGACCCTCCCTAACCCCAACGATTGTCCTTCAAAAGTCCCCAAAAATCCCAACTCCCAATTCCCACCCCCCAAAAGTCTCTAAAAAAGGGGCAAGGGACACTATGGCAGGGTGCTGTTGGAATTAGCAGCCAGGGCATCATGCTCCTTGCGGAGGGTGGCAAGTTCGAAGCGGAGGCCCTCCACCACGTTCTTATAATTATGGACCTCCTGCTCCAGGTAGGACAGTCTGAGGGATAAGCGGCACCGGTGTGCCTTGCAAATCCTGTGAGGGGCAGCTGCTTTCTTTGCTGCTGGGCGGTGGCGTTTGGCTTTGGTAGCCCGGCTCCGTACCGCTGGAGCACTGTGCTGGCTGGCAGCCCGCACGGAGGAGGAGGCAGCTGTCCCAGTGGACGTTGTTGTTGTTCCAGACTGCGTCTCCTCCTCCTCCAGGGACACCAGCCGCCGATATTCAGCAACAGTGGCATCCAGCCTCCGTTGAAGGACTGGATTCTTTTGGACCCAGCGGTGCCAGGGCACAACACCTGAAACCTTCGTGGGTAACCTGCTCCGGCGTACAAGTCACAGAGACACGGGACACTTCCTCTGGCGTCAAAGATTCAAGGTTTATTTGCTGCAGGGAACACAGAGATCACGACAAGTACACAGCGTGCAACTTGGGGAGACTGCTTCAAATTGGTTCTGTGGATCGCTCCTTTTATACAGTTCTTACCCATAGGATAACATGATACACAAAAGTTTACAACCCGGTTCCCACAATTAGCCCCCAGAGGGGTCGCTTTGGTCACTTTGAAACACACAAGGTCCGGAACATAAGTGCGGAAACATTTGGCGGTTCCCAACTGTAAAAACCCATCTTCCCACCATTAGCAAATTCCAATCAGCAGTAAAGTAGATCGAAATAGGAACAAGGACAGGTGTAGAGGAAGACGGAGACAGTGGGGAGATTGGCAAGGGTGTAAAAGGGGAGGTAACGGGAAACACGAGATGCAGGCATCAAAGGGACGTGTCTAATGAGATGCACGGCTGAGACAATAAGCCTGTGCGGCAAGATGAGCCTCCAGCGGCGCCATTTGCCTTACAGTAGCATCCCCCTCGTCATAAAGACACTTACAAAGAACATGTGTCTTCCGCAAATATCTTGGGAGTCCCAGGGTCGCGAAGCGGACAGCGTCCGTTCGCTGGCTACTTGAGGGCAAGAGACAAAATGGATGCCGTATCTAAGATGGAACCCGTGGGTACAGATGAAAAAACCACGTAACAAACGAACGGTTTAAGTTAGCACAGCGAAACTGCGCACACTTACTAAACTCGTCATTTGCGGTTCATAGATACCAGACTCGACCATATTCGTGCGGGTCGAAAGCACCACTTACAATTGTCACGGAACCTCAGACGCTCCTTTTGCCCTCATGTAGGCAAGCACTAGTCGGAATCATATTCGATATTCATCAGACCATCAAGATGTTGCTGTAGCATAGCTCTGTCCAATCGAGTCCCCTTGGTAACAGATGGTTGTCTCATACACGTTGTAGCACAGAGGCCACATAAGGCAGGACCACACTGTACACAAAGGCAACACGTGAACAGGAACACTACCACAACCCCGATGATCATCAGAATTTCCCAACCCCAAGTCGACATCAGGCCCCAAAACCATCCAAGTAGCGTCCAATCCCCTACATCCACGTGTATGGATTCGGAGATCTTATGCAACCTCGAGATGGCTTGATAGACAGTGGGAGCATTATCTGGGATGAAAATGCAGCAGCTCGAATGGATCACCTTACATACCCCACCGCGATCTGCTAAGATGACGTCTAAAACCATTCGGTTTTGTAACGTCATAAGCCTCTCCGCCTGTAGTTCTGTGGTGATATTACCAAGGGCACTGGCAGTAATATTAGCTGTCGATTCTACCACTCGAGTCAACTGTCTCAGGTTCCTACTATTAACCATAGGTCCCCAAAACGGGAGGAAACCCTTGAAAAAGTCTCCTGCCTCTTGACCGGCAGTGTCCTCTTCGCTAATTACGCCTCGTACAACTCTAGTCTTGTGATAATCGGCATCTACAGTAAACGTCGGAGGCAACAGATTTGCAATAAAACATGAGCCCATGAAGTCTGCGGGCAACCATGTGTATGCACGATCATAACAGATAAAGTATGTACCCTTGGCAGCCAGAAACACAGGGGACGAGAACATTGGCAGAATGTAACTTTCAGTGCAAGCACTTGCTCCAGGTAGGGCTTGCGAACCACGACCCATAAGACAAAGATTACCAGTGTGGGGTACGACCCATATTGGAGGCGAGCTTTTAAGCTGCTTTTCACTAGTGAACGCACTATATTCACCTCTACTTAGGACCTTATAGGCTCGTACCTCTTCTTCAGGGATAAGAAAAGGATCATGGATCTCATCCTCCATATCCTCTATTGCCATCGACAGCAGCTTCTGATACGAGGTAGAACCAGAGTAGGGGGAATGTGGTTCTCGAATGGGGTGGAAACCCAGTGCGCTTCGAAACATTGTTTGGAATGCTCGAGCTGACCCTTGGGAACTATACGGTAACACCAGATATGGAATTCCCTTATCCGTAGTGTGTGGCATCAATCCACACACCCAACAATTAGTAGTGTTAACCACTAACTGATGCTGATGAAGGAGCTGAATAAAGGAATTATTGCGGAATTCTACACGTCTGGCCTGCTCGTGTTCCGGTAACATGTGAAAAGAATGGGGAGAAGCAGTAGAGGTGAGATTAGGGTAAGGGGTAGGAGTAGGTATAGCAGGTAAGAAGTAAGACATAGTGTAATACACCCCACCCGCCAATAGTGCAGAAGCAGTCAAAAATAACATAAACAACTGAAATATGAAGCATTTGGTACGACTGAGTTGCTGCAGCTTGAATCTATAGCCTTGAGCCCCTTCCAAATCATTTAGCTTCGAGAATGCCATTCCCTACGACCGTCCGCAACGTTTCTTGACGCCCTTCGTTCCGTACAGCAATAGTCAATCCCCAGGAGTTCCTAGGAACCGACGGCCTTTAACCTAGCGTCAAGACCTACTGTCCAGAAGGAAGTACGCGCGCGGCCCTACGGCCTTCAATACACAATATGTATATATATAAGCACAATGTCTCTCAGCTGTGGAAGTAAAAAGATACAAGGAAGGAAAACTCAATATATGTACAAAAATTACAGTAAACGAATGTTCAAAACTGATCACGGGAAAACGAGGATATTGCAGTTGTCAATTTCAGCAAAGCAAGGAAATTTTATTTGTCCTTAGTGCGAGATCGCAAAGAATATCGATGTTTCCCGGGACGTGTCTGCTCGTCGAACAAAGGATCCGTTGAAGAGACAGCGTCCTGCTGATCAGTTGGTTGATCTGGTCTTGAGTCTCTTGCTGACAAGTGTTCAGCAGTGGCTCTCTGCTGCGCTGAGTGTTCTCCAACAGGCTGTGCGTCGCTAAAAGGTACAAACGCCGGCAATGTTTCTGTTTCTGTTGATGCAATGCCTTTCCTTACCCACGGGTCTGCCGGCAAAGGAATAGGGACTCGCTTACAATGGGTAGCATGTACCCAATTTTTCCGCCCCTCAAGACGAACGGCAGTCCTCGTGGCCAGGAGTACCTGGTAAGGTCCGGTAAATCGGGGGTCCAGATTGTTCTTTCGTGAAAAGTTGCGTGTAACCACCCAGTCTCCGGGCTGGAGCTGGTGGCCTGGACCCTCCGTCTGCGTCGGCAATGCGTCGTAAACCTGTTGGTGAATTAACCTCAGTTTAGCAGTCAAGTCATGTAAATAGTCAATCAGCATTGGATACTCAAGATCAGAAAATATCCCTGGCCTAGGAACCCCCCACACATTCGCAGGACGGCCGAACACTATTTCGTAGGGACTAAGCCCTATTCGGGAGTGTACAGTCGCCCTAGTTGACAGTAATGCTAGAGGCAAAGCATCAGGCCACGAAAGTCCAGTCGTAGCCTGAATCTTTGCTAGCTTTAGTTTAAGGGTACCATTGTACCCTTCAACCAATCCAGCTGACTGGGGATGATTGGCGCTGTGGAACTTTTGATTTATTCCAAGGCCCTTACACACACTTTTCATCACACTTCCAACAAACTCGCTTCCGTTATCTGACCACGCGACTCTAGGCATTCCATACCGAGGAAAATATTCCTTCAGTAGTATTTTCGCAGTAGACAAAGCAGTATTGTCTTTGAGGGGATAGGCCTCGATCCATCGAGAGAATGCGCAAACCACAACTAAAACGTATTTCAGGTTATTGCATCGCTCCATATGGATGAAGTCCAATTGAATCACCTCAAAGGGATACGAAGGAGGAGCAAAACTGCCAGGGGGAGTTGGGGTTCCTTTGCCAGGATTGTACATTATACACACCATACAATTCTTCACCAGACGTTCAGCACATTTCGTAATGCCATCATTCTTCCACACAGGCGACAACAACTTACAAATACCTTTCGCGCTAATATGTGCTAACCCATGTGCCATTGTCACAACGGCCAGTACATACGCGTCAGGCAACAACCATCTTTTCTGATCTGACAAATCAATCCAACAACCACTTGCATCCAACTTTCCCGTACTTTCTTTCCACTTCGCCTTTTCAGTCTCGGTGGCCTCATTCTGAATTGCTTTCACGCTGCCAACAGTATCTTCACACATACTTGATTCTGTAGGCCACCTAACCGAACTCGTCACATACATTCGAGTGCTAAGGTTCCGGGCAGTCTCCTTAGCAATCTCATCTGCAAACGCGTTACCACGACCAACATCATCCGTAACTTTACGATGCGCGCTACACTTAACAATCGCAACTTGCGTAGGCAAAGTCAATGCATCCAAAAGATCGTTCACAAGCTGGCCATGCTGTATCTTCGTACCGTGCGACGTCAAGAAACCACGCTCTCGCCACAATCGTCCAAAGCTATGCGCTACACCGAAAGCGTACTGGCTATCGGTGTACACATTCACACGTTTCCCTTTTGCTAACACACATGCTCTAGTGAGAGCGATCAGTTCTGCAGCTTGGGCAGAATTCTGATTCAATCTTGCAGTCTCAACAACAGTGTTCAACGTTACAACAGCATAAGCGGTAGTCACATCGCCATTCGGCAACTTAAAACATGACCCATCCACATACAGAGTGCCATCCGGGTCTTCCAATGGGGTGTTTTTAAGGTCCACTCGACCTTTTGTTTCCTCTTCCGTCCGCAAGTAACAGTCATGTTCTGCTACTTCATCTGACTCTGCACTAATTGGTAACAAAGTTGCCGGATTTAGGACATTACAACGTTTTATCTGAATATGGCTTGCCAAGAGCGTCAATTCGTACCCAGACAACCTCGCACTCGTCAAGTGCTGAGTTTTCGTACGATTCAACAGAGTATCGACTGCATGCGGAACCATCACCGTAAGCATATTATCCATGACCAATCCTGCTGATTGTCGGATGGAGACCGCAGCTGCCGCAGTTGCTCTCAAACAACTCGGCAATGCTCTAGCTACTGGGTCTAAGGTCGAGGAAAAATATGCACATGGACGTTGCTTACCACCAAAAGGTTGCGTTAGAACACTCAAAGCACAACCTTCCCTCTCGTGAACATATAACGTGAACGGCTTGCTATAGTCAGGAGTACCTAACACAGGAGCCGAACACAATGAATCACGTAGTTCAGAAAAACTTTTCTGACATTCTTCCGTCCATGGTAAAGGAGTTGGAACATCCTTGCACGTAAGAGCCACCAATGGTTTCGCTAGCAATGAAAAATTAGGAATCCACTGCCTGCAGTACGACGTGATACCTAGGAAGGCACGCACATCTCTTTGGGTTTGTGGCACAGCCATTCGCGCAATCGCTGCAATTCTCTCCGGGGTCAATCTCCTTCCCTCCTTTGACAATAAGTGACCTAGATAGGTTACTTCTTGACAACAATATTGGAGTTTAGAAGGTGACACCTTGTGATTTAACTCACAGAGATGTTGCAGCAACGACACTGTAGCAATTTTGCAAATGTCCTGAGTATCAGCAGCCACCAATAAGTCATCGACGTATTGGATTAAGGCCGCACCAACCGGCAACCGAAACGCATCCAGTTGACCCTTCAAGGCTTGACTGTAAATCGATGGACTTTCACAGTAGCCCTGAGGAGCGCGTTTGAACCGGAAGCTACGTCCACCGAGAGAGAAACCGAAAAGGTCCCTGCTCTCTTCCGCAATCGGGATGCTGAAAAAGGCATTTTTCAAGTCAATCACCGAAAACCAAGATGCAGTAGCTGGAATCAGAGTCAGTAGCGCCGTGATGTCGGGCACAACAGGAAATTGAGGAACCACAATTTTATTTACCTCCCGTAAATCGATAACAAAACGATAAACAGGCGGTTTTGTAGGATCTGTACGTTTAAGAATGGGCAGCACAGGACTATTGCACACGTTTCCCCGAGTCTCCTCAATAACATCTTTCTCGATCAAATCATAAATGATCGCTAACAAAGCTCGTTCACCATCAAGGGAGATACGATACTGGGGAATACGTGGCAATCGCACATTAGATTTCAACTGAACAACATAAGGGGAGATATCAAGTAGGCCCACGTCATTTGGACCCGTCGCCCACAAAGACGCAGGAAGAGAACTCAATTCCGGTGGAAGCTTGTCGAGAGACAAGTACATGGGAGAGACAACCCTTTCTCCTAACGTAAGCTTTACACCCGCAGGAGAACAGTACAAAGTTGCATACAGACGTTTAAGCAAATCCAGGCCCAAAAGATTCTCGCCACAACCCGTGGTTAAAATCAGCGGAGCTTCTAGCTCACGTGGCCCAATTTGAAGGGGCAAAGGGCGTGAAACTGGATTGCTAACGGGGGCGCCAGAAAATCCAACGGAAACATTTGTTAAGCCAGACAAAGGTGCGCCAGGGAGTTTCGAATGCATGATAGAACTTTTTGCTGCACCAGTGTCCAACAGAAAAGGCTCAACGACGCCCGATGTAGCAACTGCGACGTAAGGCCCTCTCTGATCAATCGGAACTGATACCACTCCCTCTCCTTGTCTTTGGCTGTCCTAGTAATTACTGTCGTCAGTTCCCTGATCGACGTAATAATCGTCTACATTGTACTGCGCAGATCGTCCTTGCGATGATCCACGTTGATCGAAACAGTTATTAGAATTAGATGAGTTATCTGAACGATCGTTCGGAGCACCACGACCTCTACCACGTGACGCCTGTTGCGAACCACCACGACCTCCTTTAGATGAATTACCACTATTACGTTCATTCAAAACGGGGCAATCAAATTTAATGTGTCCCTCCTGTCTACAATAAGCACATTGATTGTATCCTAACGATGATCTTTGGGAGGAGGAATCATTACGCGACTGTGACCGATTCGATTGCGAGTGCGATCTATTTTGTTGTGAATTATTCTGATTTGACCGCGGAGGATACGCTTGTTGCAACAACACTTTAGTTTTCAACTCTTTCGTCTTTTTGTCAGCACGGTCAGTCTCTTCTTTCCCTCTATTCTCATAATATTGTGCCGTAGCCAATATCTGAGCTGAGGTGGAAACGGCCCATGCACTTTCCGAATTTCTCAATTTATTGCTCAAGTCGGGCAATAAATTTGAAACAAATTTATCCACAAACAACCTCTGTCCACCCTCGGTACCCATATCCTGACCACTATGGTCAATGAATGCTTCCTCAAACCTCGTAAAGAAGTCGGAAACGCTCTCATCTTTCTTTTGTTTGCAAGCTGACAATTTGTCCCAATTTACCTTCATAGCTGGCATAAGAGTTTTCATTAACGTAATAATTCTTTGGGGAAGGGCAGCAATCAACTGTTCAGGTTTAGCTCCACCAGTTTGTAAAGCATCTGCCGCCAAGATGGCCACCCAATCACCACCTAATTCATTTGCATGATCTTGCTGGCGAATCTTAGCCCATACCGGTTGCGGTACGACATTGCCGAACAACATGTCGATATCGGCAAGATTCATAATCGTAGCATCTACAAGCTGCGATAATTCTTTGTAATACCCTGCAGGATTTTTGCGAGGGTCAGGTAATGATTGCTTCACCTGTAACACTTCCGATCTTTTCCACGGGAGATGTATCCATACTCTCTGGAAGTACGGTGGAACCGGAGGGGCAGCCTGAGGGTTACCTGGCATCCAAACCGGTGGAACTTCTCGCATGGGATATTGACCAGATTCATCTGGTTGTTTCTCGATATCCTCAACAAATAATGCATAAGGTATCGGAGCGGGACGAAAAGATAGTAACCGCTCAATAGCACGTCGGACATTAGTATCCACTATCAGCCCAGTTGCGAACTGAAGCCGAAGCTCAGACAGGGCGGTCAGCACCTCGTCAGGCGCATCGGCCGCTATCTGATCATAAAGGAACTTGCACATTTCTTCGAACACGTATCTTTGGGTTGGTATGTTGAATTGATTAAACGTTTCAAGGACAACACGTGGTGGATTTCTAAGGGGGTTTACCATCCAACCCATCGCCATAATATATAGCGCAACGCGTTCTCTGTTTCCAGGAAGCTGACTACGTCTCTGAGGACCATCGGAACTAGCAGACCCATGAACAGGTCCGAGCGACTGAAAGAAACTGGCCGCAAGAGGAGAATTACGACTACGAGTAGAGGGAGAAGAATAAGACACAGGACTAACAAGAGAAGGGGTAGAAACAGTAGCAACAACAGGGGTTAACAAAACAGGAGCAGTAGTGGGAGCAGGAGTATGAGGAAGCGGAGGAGCAGTAGGAATAGAAGCCGACAAAGGAGCGGGAACAGTCGGAAGAACAGGTGCAGGTTGAGGAACAGGTGGAGGAACAGGTACGGCAGGGACCACAGGAGCTGCGGTACCCTGTACGTACGGAGGTGGCGACTTCATAAGATAGGACAATAAAGGATCCTCAACTACCTCTTCCTTCTTGTCCGACTCCGTAGGCAAAACAGGATAACATTTATCTATGGTCATACGCTGTAGTCTCTCAAACACTTCCTTATCCTTATCCTCCTTATCACGCTGAAACTGCTCAGCTTTCTTCACTATGGTAGCAACATTATCTCGCTGACTACGTTTATTCTGTCTGATTTCTTTCTGTCGGGCTTCTTTGCGCCACAACCGAAAGGCATCAAACATGGCCGGCCTTGATTTTCGTTCGAACAACTTCATTTCTAGATTATCTAAGATCGACGCCTCGAAGCTACCGTGAGGTGGCCAACGAAGGTCGCCGTCCTTCTTTGTATATTTAATCCAATAATCGTTAAAGGTAATTGGGCCTAGCCCATGTTTGCTATATAGATCATAAGTAGGAGTTCCAACCGGAGGTATCGGACACGAGTCCTCCAGCAGGGAATCCGCACCACAAGGTCTGAAACAACTAAACAAAGTACTGCGACCAGGCATCTTGCACACTAGCCGAGTTTCACAAACTTCAAGGGTTACGGGATTTACCAAGTCCCAGCAAAGAACAAAACCCTCGGTCTTTGGCGGCTGCAGTCGTCAAATAATACAACAACAAAGTACGCCAGCAAAGTGTCACCGACAAAAACACTCACACAGCGTGAACAACAAAAACACTCGCTCGAGTGTCAACAACCAAGAACCATGGGAGCGACCCACAAATACTTAACTCAAAAGTCGATGGCGTCACCAGGAAGGCCCGTCTATCGTCTCGCTATACCAAGGTCTACGCCAGGCGCCAAAACAGGTCTACAGTCAGGGCAGCAGTCCGTCGCAGCCGTCCGGAGGCGGGAATCTTCGCGGGAAAAGTCTTCGGGCCACTTATTTCGACAACAGGATCGATGAAGCGGGGTGCACCTTCCCTCGGAGATTTCACACGAAGTTCCTCACGATCGTCGGGCTTGGACCGGTACCACTGATGCAGCCCCACGTTGGGCGCCAACTGAAGGACTGGATTCTTTTGGACCCAGCGGTGCCAGGGCACAACACCTGAAACCTTCGTGGGTAACCTGCTCCGGCGTACAAGTCACAGAGACACGGGACACTTCCTCTGGCGTCAAAGATTCAAGGTTTATTTGCTGCAGGGAACACAGAGATCACGACAAGTACACAGCGTGCAACTTGGGGAGACTGCTTCAAATTGGTTCTGTGGATCGCTCCTTTTATACAGTTCTTACCCATAGGATAACATGATACACAAAAGTTTACAACCCGGTTCCCACAATTAGCCCCCAGAGGGGTCGCTTTGGTCACTTTGAAACACACAAGGTCCGGAACATAAGTGCGGAAACATTTGGCGGTTCCCAACTGTAAAAACCCATCTTCCCACCATTAGCAAATTCCAATCAGCAGTAAAGTAGATCGAAATAGGAACAAGGACAGGTGTAGAGGAAGACGGAGACAGTGGGGAGATTGGCAAGGGTGTAAAAGGGGAGGTAACGGGAAACACGAGATGCAGGCATCAAAGGGACGTGCCTAATGAGATGCACGGCTGAGACAATAAGCCTGTGCGGCAAGATGAGCCTCCAGCGGCGCCATTTGCCTTACAGTAGCATCCCCCTCGTCATAAAGACACTTACAAAGAACATGTGTCTTCCGCAAATATCTTGGGAGTCCCAGGGTCGCGAAGCGGACAGCGTCCGTTCGCTGGCTACTTGAGGGCAAGAGACAAAATGGATGCCGTATCTAAGATGGAACCCGTGGGTACAGATGAAAAAACCACGTAACAAACGAACGGTTTAAGTTAGCACAGCGAAACTGCGCACACTTACTAAACTCGTCATTTGCGGTTCATAGATACCAGACTCGACCATATTCGTGCGGGTCGAAAGCACCACTTACAATTGTCACGGAACCTCACCGTTGCCGGGCCATTCGAGCCTGCTCCTTCCTCCTTGATGGTGTCTTGGATTTGGAAGGAGCAACTACATGAAAAAAGAAAGACATAGTCTGTAACCAATGCTCCTTAAGATTAACACAAAATGATTGAGCAGAAAGTTGTCACAGTACAAGTAGCAAATTGAAAGCACAGTGCATAACTATTGAGGACAGTATCTATGTAACCTCCGACTTCTTCATCCTTGCTCTAACATTAGTGGGAGTTTAAGGAACAAATTCTACGAGCACTATGGACTTCTATTACAGTCGACTATGACAGTACACCACTCTTATTCTTCTTCTTCTCTCTTGTTTAGGAAAATTGGTACGTTATCTTATGCAAGCCGGCATAATGCCAGCGCAGTGAACTTGCACCCGAGAAAAACAGACGCACACCATGGTGAGTGAGACAGACTTGCGTTACTGTACCGGTCCAGTACATGCAGGTGGTGAAGCTCTTACTTTTCTATTACGGGTGGCACTGAGAATACTCTGTTAAAAGGGCTACTGCTTAATTAATTTAGCTTTCACCCTACAGTGCAAATGAGTATTAGAAAAGGAAAATGAAGAAGCTAAATTATCTGATTATCTATCACTTCACATGGGATGTATTTGATGACATATGGGATGACTTTAGGTGCTTTGCTTATTATTGAGTGAACAGTGATACCCCCACACATGAATGACGTACTACTACTAAACTAAAGTTATTAAGGGAGGTAGGGAGTGCCCACCGTAATAACTGGATATATGCTGTGCTTGCAGTTGCAATACAAACTACTGCTACTATTCATGGTAGTCTTTGGACAACGTTACAACTTCTTTTCCTTGCCTTTCCTACACTGGAACGGACGTGCGGGACGGGTGCGGTGTTACATGCTCTTCAAAGTAACACTTAGTTCATCCAGTGACCGTCTACTCTCTCTAGATTCACATATGCTATCTAAGAGTCAGATAGTACCATGAATGATCCAGGCATCCATCCATTCAAAGTATATTGCACACATACAGTTTCTGTCTCACCCACCCAGGCTGTTCTCCTTCCACCCATCCTTGCTTCATCATTCACCCAGCCATGCACCATACCATTTTCTTACCTTCCCAGCCACCTCGGGGACCAAGCAAACACATATCATTCTTCTTTGCCAGTCATCATTACATTTCTCGTGCTTCCACACTTACTTACACCCTTCTTTCGCTTTTCGTTCATCCCATCCATCAAGTTCACCTCAGATCTGATTGGGATTCTTCTCGCCAAAAACTTCACAGCTAAGTCGAAGTACATTTAGAGGAGGCTACTACCTGCTTTTTTTATAATACACCCGTGCAGAAAGCACACTCTGCAGTCTTCAATCTCAATGACTAAGGAATGTATAGCTTACCTCTGCCCGCCACCACCGTGTGAACCCTCACAGGCATGTCCCTTTCCGGCACTTGCACCGCCTCCTCCCCAGAGTTGTCCTCCTCGTCCAATGCCACCACCTCCGCGCTGGCCCCGTCTCCAGATGTTCCACCTACAAAGTACATTTAATAATGTTAGAATACACCACTCACTACTATATAATATTTGGTCTAGGAGGAAGAAAGAAATGTGAAAAAAAGTGTACAATTTAATAATTTTTGACTGTGTACTCTAGAGTAAAAATGTCCCTTTTTCCAGGGAAGGCTGTTGTCTTGCTGCACTTTTTGGCACAACTGATGAATGTTTGCTTTTTACTTTTTAACACGCACCACTTTTTCTCCTAACAGACAGAACCTTGACTTCTAAGAACACGAGCAGGATCAAGTTCAAACCAGGTGAGAGCTCGGCTCGACCACAAGAAATGTGTCCAATTAATAGTCAGCACTAAGCACTTTTCCATTTTCAGTTACACGTTCACTTTTATGACAAACTTGAATTTAATAAATGTGTTTACTTTTAATAAAGCTTTTAAACTTAAATAGACTCTGTGGTTTTTGGTCCTCCAGACTAGAGTGGATGAGCTAAAGGTTTTCGAATTTTTGCAAGCATGAGTCCGTGCCTCTGCCATTGGTGACTTTGGGAGCTAAATGACTCTGCCACACTATCTAGTCAGTAAGGAGATTGGGGGTTCAACTACAAAGTCTGTTATCACTGAGGTATGTGGAAAGTCTAACAGTTACAGCACCTATTATAATTGATAAGCTAAGCGATGCATTATTTAGTGTCCATAGTTCTGTTTGTGCAGATTTGTCCCTGCAACAGTAGTAGAATGGATTGTCCTATCCAAACCAAAAGTAAAGTAGTATCTTATTATTTCTTGGTGGTGGTCATTCACCTTTTTATTGTTGGCAATGGTCAAAGCATAAACATTTAGAATACTTGAAAAGACATTATGGACAATCCCAGAGGACTACACTCAGTGCATAGAGCTATTGCTGACTAGAATGGGAGTCCAATGGAAATGCCAAATGTGCAATCTTAGTTAGCTACACAGACAGACTAATAAGAATAATCTAGTAATACCACACGGAGTCATAGGGATAAGAATTTAGATCCTGTCTACAAGAAGATCAAAGACGATTTAGAAAAAATCGAATGAGGAACGCTAGGAAAAAATAAGTACTCTATATTAAAATTAAAACTTACTGGGGCCAGCAAAGGAGCCCTCGACTGCCCGGTCCTGGCCTGCATCGACAACAGCACCCTCCTCCTCCTCCTCCTGTGTCCTCCTCTTGCCCCTGGGGGAAGCTGATGTACAACATGAAAGAAAGAAAAACAGAAAACATGGATGATATTTATTTCTCAACCAAATCAAACATTTAAAAAAGAACTAACAAAGTAACAAAATATTTTTGCGAAATAGCAAATAGGGAACGACTCCACGGGATATATTATTGACCAATCTCATGTGGTCGACTACGTCATTACTTTAGTATTGCTTGATTTGCGGACCGTCGAATTGGAAACTACCCTATGTAACTCACTAAACAAAGTACTAAAAAGGTTTGCCTAGGATTGGCAGGCAGCAGTCCGCAGCACGCAAAGTGACAGCCAAAGTCCATCGTGATTGAAGATCAGCGACAACACTAAAGTTTCCTACTACATTCACCAGTCATTAAAATACTCAAACTATTAATCCACCACCACTATTTCTTCTTATCGCCATGTGTACAAAGGAAGGACTGGACTTGAGTCTGTAGGGGCTGATTTATAAGGCCCTTGCGGCTCTTTTGCTCCATTGTTGCGTGACTTTTGTGACGCAGCGACAGCACAAAAGAGGCGCAATGGTGCGGCGTATATTAACAACGTGACGCATCTGGGAGATGCATCACGTTGTAAAGCCCTGCGCCAATAGGGGTGTTCCGGCGCAAGGGAGGGCGTTCCTGCGCAGGAACGCATCCTAAAAGTGGCTGAGGGAAATCTACAAGATTTCAATCAGTCACTTTGAGGACAATGATGTGTGACTCAAACCCTGCGCCTGCTTGAAGCAGACGTACGGCTTGACGCAGCATTGGGGAGATAGGGCACCCCAGAGAATTGATGGAGCTGCACCATCGTTGCGACGCAACTCCAGCAATGCGCCACCTTTACGGCACAGATGCGTATTGCGTAACGCTTTGGTGACGTTTTGGGCCCATGGCGCGCCGCATTGTAATACGGCGCACCATGGGTGATGGTGGCGTGACGCACAATTACTGGCGCATCCCTGCAACTTTGCAGGGATGCGCCGGTAATTAAAAATCTGAACCTTAGTGTGTAGCATTGCGCAGTTCTTTCAACTACACTCATACATAATTTCACAGGCCAATGAAATGAACACAAAATCTAAAACAAATAAGCATAGTAGCAACACTACTGAGAAGGAGAGCAGTGTACCTGAAATGCACAGAAGATTTTGAAATAAAATGTACCTACAATGTAATGAGCAGCATTATTGCTCTTGGTAAAAAACAAAAATTTGCAATATAATAACACAGCAGGAGAAAACATAGTAGTAAAGACATAGCTACTACTACTCACCAAGCCCGGGGATCTCAAGGCCAAGGAGGTCGAGCAGATCTCGCTCACGGGTCAGGACATCCGTCCAGCGGTGGGTGGCCTGGTTGTAGGTGCGCCAGACCCGAGAGTGGTGGTAAATGGCCTGGCACACCTTCTCCCACCGCTTCCGGCGCTCCCGGGCCCCGTACCCGGTACTGATCTTGCCGCCTCCCATGATGGTCCTGGGGAGGCGGCGCTGAACATAAAAAATGAGTTGCGCCACCTCCTCCGGGGTAAAGATCTCCCGTGGCATCACTAGCTCCCCCCTCAAACGCCCGCACGGGAGCCGGACACGGGGTGCGGGACCCTTCCCCTTCTCGGGATGCTTCCCGGCTCCCTTCACCATGGTCTGGGCGGAAAGGAATAAAGAAACAGAATAAGGAAGAGAAGAAAAGAAAAGAGTTTACAAAAGTAGTTTAAAATTAACCAAAAGTAGCAGTAAACACAAAAATATAGGGCTAGAAAAATAGAGGGATAGATAATAAGTAAAATAGATAAAAAAAACTTCAAACAAGCAAAGGATGGCAGAGATTGACAGAGGATACAAAGACCATGCCCAGAACCATAGCAATGAATGAGAAACAAGATGGCCGCGCCCGTTCACGACCGCGCGGGTAAGTTCGCGCGAGATTTTCCTTGCGAACACGCGCGAGACTGTACTGGCAAACCGCGGACTTTGCGAGATTACACTTCGCGCCCGGAAACGGAAATACGTCAGGCAAACAAGATGGCTGCGCCCTTGAACGACCGCGAGGGTAACTTCGCGTCTTGCGCTACGAGCGGCTCGCAAAAACGCACAAAACCTTGCCAACTAACACGCCGCAAAAAAAACAAATTGCATATTCGCACGATTTTGCGGCTTCCGAATCCGATCTTGCGCGTGTTCGCACCCCGCGAACCCCGCGAAATTGCAGAAAAACGAGTTTTTCAAAAGTGAAAGCACTCGGCAGGGGCAAGAGTTCAAACTCATCATTAGTAACAATTCCCGGTAGTGCTTCCTGACTGGGGCCCCTCCAGAATTCAGTTGCTAGTTGCAACAATTGTATGACCCTGCTCTGACCCTCACAGCAGGCTCATACAATAGCTACAAGTAGGCCACAAAGAAGGTCCTGGGGGAAAAAAATGCACTGCAACAGAAAGCAAAATTACAGATAAGGAAGCAGGTGCCAGACTGGAATTTTAAAACAGTGACACATTAATAAACTAACCCCAAATTAATTCATCTGAGTTGAAGCAGGGATGGTGTGCTTGCTTTTCCCCCCCATAATCTACAGTAATGATGAACCAGAGGGTGGCATTGATGTAACAGAGGGTTGCAGTGGTGAAACAGAGGGTGCTGGGAACCTGTGATGATGAACCAGACGTAGAAACAACATAATTCGCGACCGTTGCGCGACGAAATGTAAGTTCGCAATTGCGAACTGGTACGAAACCCTCGCGAACTGGCAGAAATCCTTGCGAACACAAAAAAAAAAAAAATCTGCAAATTCGCAAGAATTCGCGGATTTTGCGGATTGCGAGTTCGCAAATCCGCAAATTCGCGAACGCGAGATCCGCAAAATTCGCTCATGCTTACCTGGAACATGTTTCGCAGTGAATTGGACATTATGGCTCAGGCATTGCAAAACTAATTCTTTCAACAACCTGAGTACCCAAGCACAGGTGGCCCTCTGGCTATTAATCACCATGACTACGGACATATTGTCCGACCAGAATATTATACTCTTGTTTGCCAGCAGATCTCCCCACAGGTGCAAAGCTACCACTATGGGGAAAAGTTCAAGGAAGGAAATGTTAGTAGTCAGGCCTCGCTCGATCCAGTCATCCGGCCAGCACTGCATACACCATTTTTGACCGAATATAGCTCCGAAACCAATACTACCTGCAGCATCCGTGAATAGCTCAAGATCCGTATTGGAAGAACAGGCTGCTCGCCACAATACCGTGCCATTGAAGTCCCTCAAAAAACTTCTCCAAATCAAAAGGTCCTCTCTAACCTCGGCCGAGAGCCTCACTCTGTGGTGTTTGGCCCGCAGTCCAGACATCGCCCTCGCTATACTCCTGGAGAAGGCCCTGCCCATAGGAATGACCCGCAGAGCAAAGTTCAGTTGGCCCAGAAGAACTTGTAGCTGATGTAAGGTTACCTTCCTTGCCACCAGGCAGCCATCAATAGCGGCCCTAAATGCATCGACCTTAAGCTTTGGCAGCCTGCACACTCCTGCTGTCGTATCAATCTCTATGCCCAGGAAGGTCAAACACGTGGTCGGGCCTTCGGTTTTTTCCGCCGCCAAAGGTACTCCGAGCGCCTCAGCCAAGCGCTGGAAGCCCAGCAGGGCCTTCCTGCACGACTGGGAACCCTCGGGACCCATGAACAGAAAATCGTCCAGGTAGTGGACTACAGCATGTGCGTTGTCCGATGCCAGAAACTGCTCGACCGCCCATTCTAGAAACCTAGCGAAAGTCTCGAAAACTGCACAGGCAATAGAACACCCCATAGGCATGCACAAATCCAGAAAATAGTTACCGTCAAATGTGAAGCCCAAGAACCTGGTGTCGTCCGGGTGCACGGGCAGTAATCTAAAGGCTGATTCAATATCGGCTTTAGCCATTAGGGCTCCCTCCCCGAATGCCTGCAATTTCTCAATAGCCGTGTCAAATTTGGTATACTTCACTGAACACAGATCCGGGTCTAATTTATCGTTCACAGAGAGCCCTGGGGGACTCGACAGATTATGGATCAGACGGAATTTACCCTCCTCCTTTTTCGGAACTAGACCCAAAGGGGAGCAAACCAAATTACGGGTAGGTGGTTCTGTGAAAGGGCCCCCAACCCGCCCCAAAGCTACCTCCTTCATGATCTTCTCTCGAGCTGCCTCCATATTTCGCAACACTGAGCTCTGATTGCGAGGTGGGACATTGGAAGGTGGGGCTGAAGACGGGATACGAAAGCCAATTGTAAAACCATGCAGTAGGAATTGAGCCTCCCCAAGATTATCGTATTTACTGAGGAGGTGTGTCAGGACATGCCGCTTAATTGGAGTTGGGAGTTTTGTCAGGGGTCTTAGCTGGCTTTCCTTTTGGGGCACTGTGGCTGGCTTGTTCTTTGGGGTTACCGGTTTTCTTAAAACACCTAATCTCGGGATGGGAGGTACACCCGCAGTAGGAACAGCAGTGTTTGAATTTACACGAGACCCCCCTGGTACACTCATTTCTATTAAACTTCCAGCAGGCCTGTTTTTTCTCACCGACCCCTTTGTCAGTCCGAAAGGACTGGCTCTGAGTTGAAGGTACTGGGGTAGGCGTTGAAGGGGTGGAATAAAAGACTGTATGCCACAAATTAATCTCCCGTTGGTCCCAAGCTATACCCGGGTGAACTGCCTTCATCTGCCTGAACATTTTATCATATTTCAGCCACCCCTGGCCTGGAAACTCCGTTGCCGCTCCATGTATCAATGATATATAGCTCATCATTTGTGGGCCTAAAACAGGATATTTCTCAAGCATAACAGCGGCATATATTGCAAATCCCGTGATCCAATTCTTCATGGACCATTCTACCCATGATTTCTTCTGGTTGTAATCTCCCTCCTTTCCGGCTTTGGACTTCCCGGCCGCCACCCCCGCATTGATAAGGTCGAACACTTCTATGTATTCGCCTCTGAGAATCCTGTCCTTCATATCTGCTGGCACATGCCAAGTTATCCCCGCGGATGGCGATAAGGTCATCGAGGAAGAACCGAACATTAGAGGGCTGAAAGCTAATAATGGGGAACCAGCTGGTTGCCCCCCAAACCCTCCATGCATCTGGCCATTAGAGGGACCCGGAACCTCACCCACGGCATTCGCCCTTGAGCCCTGACTTGGACATCCTAGATTAGAGAAAGCAGTCATCGCTAAGGGGGACCCGTGAGCTGTGTAAGCAGGAAACATTGAGCTTACCGGGCTGCTACCTATCGCTTGACCATGCGACCCGTATAACTGCATCCCTGGTAACTGAGCAACCCCCCCGGGCTGAACCCAAACTTGCGATACTCCGCTACCCGGCTGTGCCACTACTGGCGGTAACATACCGTGCGGACCGGACCCCCCCACAGAAGTGACGGGGAACCCTCCTATCTGCGTAGGCCTAGTCGCCTCATACAGCCCATCTAGGTCATCTGGGTCGTTTTCTGCGCCTGAGTTCGAGTCAATTGTCTCTGGCGCCTCCTCCTCACCTGGTGATATTGGTCGTGAATCCGTTGGCCTAGCCCGCTTGCCTCTTGCCGAGCTTCTAAGCTTTTCCGGGGGCTGCTTCGCTCTTTTGCCTCTCTCCCTCTCCTCCTGAGAGTTCGCATCAGCTTTAGCCCCATCCCTCATGTTCTTTAGCACCCAATCCATGCCCTTCTCTCTTGTGAACTCCAGCAGTTCGGTAAAGGCAAGGAATTCCTCATTCTTGGCTGCGGGCTGTTTACCTTTCGGTACCTTCTTCGACGGCATCCTGCACTTAAAGAAAACAATGTTAATATTTATCGAGAGACGCAACGACTTTTTAGGCCCACCGCGCCGCGAATGGGCCCGGGCCCAGGAAATCGGATGTTCGAGCGCCAGCGCTCGCCCTCCCCCCGGACACGAGGATTCACCGCAGCAAACCCCCCCCCTGCCAACAATATTTAAAACAGAAACTAAGCACGAAAAGCTACAAAATTAAGGGAATCTAACACACACTGCAAGGACCGCTAACCTAAACCACGAGTCGGGTAACTCTCGCTGTAGACTCGAACGCGACGCTCCCACGATGTCTTCTCTTGGAGACGTCCGACTCCTGGATGATCAGCGGACAAAGAGGGGGCCTCTAGGCTGGTCGCGGGCTTTTAAGCCTCGCGCCCTACTAACGCTTCCGGGGCGTACCTCGACGTTTGTTCCCATTGGTCCTGACGCGACGCTCACTTCCGGGTCACGTAAACCGGAAGTGACCCGGCTCCGGGTCGGCCCTTTGGCTGCCACTAACGACGCCATTCCCCGATGGGGTTGGCGCCTTCCATTCTAATTGTACGGCTAATTTAAATGCACTTTTAGTAGCACACATAACAATTTACTTTCATTGTTCTGTATGCTGAAAAAAGCTCCCACAGACACTACCACTTCCAAATATGTGTGTAAGCAGAACTTTGGACGAGCATCTGTACAGTTTTCCGCCTAAATTTCGACTACTGAATATCGTGGGGTCAAAAAAACTAAAGACAGGTGAATATCGAGGACCAAAAATATCAAAAAAGTATACGCAGGAAAGTATAGGTTTACTTTCTTAACTTCACATATATGTACCTTTACGCTATACATATCTTTAGGGATCATAGAAGTGGATTTAGGAATAGTAAATTCTTACTTACCTATGTACACTTACCACAATATACACATACTAATGTGACTTACTCTACTTGACTTAGCAATGTCCTGAATGCAATGTTCTAACGATCTATTTGAAACACATGATATTATAGTTAGTGGACTCCGTTTTAAGGAGCTAATGAAACCAAACACCGATGTTCCGAATTACAGTTTGAAAGTATTGGCATATCAAAGCTAGTCCTTCCGGCTTTTCCAGTGCTTGTTTTCAATTTTTCAATTTTTTTGAAGTGTGTGTGATTGCAAATGTTTTGCAGGGTTGCAATTGCATATCCCTTGGATAACAAAAGATGATTTGGGGTATTTCATGCATTTACGCAATACGATAAATACTGCAATTAACTGAAAAAAACATATATATATATATATATATATATATATATATATATATATATATATATATATATATATATATATATATATATATGTGGCATTTGCAAAAAGGTATAGTTTTGCAGCAGGGACAGGAACGAGACATGATTGGCTAGACAAATTAACAGAAATCCTATTTAAATAGTGTGGTTTTAAGATGTTAAGGCCTGATTTATAGTTCAGCGGATGGGTTACTCCATCACAAAATAGACGGATATCCTATCTGCCATCTTAAAAGTGCATCCAATGGCAATTGTAATACGACAGACGGGATATCCATCCGGTTTGAGACATAGGAGCCCATTTGCCGAAGTATAAATCAGGCCTGTGGTCAGTTAGTACACAAAATCCCTCTTTGTGGGAAACATTTGTACATGCAGAAGGTAATACAGGATATAAATTATAATTTTGTATTGCATCATTGTGCAACTGTGATTAAACAAATTTGATTGAAGGGCGATGGTGTAGCAGGGCATGGTCATGACAGGCCACTATGTGACTATACAAAAAACCTAAACTATAATATAACACACCTATACAAAGAGAGGGAAACCTTTTTGTCTACAGCCATTCGGGTGATTTTGCTTTAATAACTGCAGCAGAGCTCTGGATGAAGTGGAGTTCAGTGTGCTGGTAGTGCAGACAGATTACATGTTCTGAGCCCTTCAATAAAAATGAATGCACTGTTGTAGAGACGTTTAGAATAAAAGAAGGGGGCAAAACTATTCCAATGCAGTGAATATTAGTATAGGACAACATTTTAGTGTGTTAGTTTTTTATCATAAAGTAAAATTAATTTTCGAAAGTACTCACAGCGCAGCTGAATTAATACTGTAAGTCCTTTAAATCAAAACAACCTCTGAATGAACGTGTTCAGTGGGCAACGATTTGCTAACGACCATTTGCTAAAAAAATCTACATTTGTCCCAAAAGATTGTTTAATATGTTGTTTGAAGCGATTCGGGGCTTCATTTACAAGGACCCTGCGCCTCTGGAAAGTCACTTTTAGTGACTGTATGGCAACGCACACCGCAGGGCCATATTTACAAGGCCACCTAAAGCCACCCTGCATGGTTTGTAATGACCTTGTAGATACGGACTGAGGCAACACAGCACAAGTCGCCGCATTGCCTCAACTTGTGATAGGGAGGCATGCCATGAGCGCTACATGGGTGTTCTCACAGAGCACCTATGGCGTTTGGCACTTTCCCAGATTTACAAGATTTTGTCAAAAGCCTGTGTCTCCCCAGGAGTGGCATAGGGGAGGCCCAATGAGGAGAAATAACACAATTTCTCCCCATTTTTACTCTTCCTGTGTGTGCTGCATTGATTGTCTTTGTGCAGGAAGGTGCCCCATGGTGCAAGGGTGTCTGCGTTGGCGCATGGCAGCCATTAGTGTGCCAGCACAGGAGAAAAGGATAGCAACGTGCCGTATCTGATAGATACAGCTTATATGTGCCCTTTTCCTTTGACATAGGAGCGCACAGCAGGAAGGTCTGCAGCACTGCCCGGTGCCAAAAGATTGTATATGACGGCCTCTGTTATTAAGTTTTACCTGAGACAGTACATGCAAGTTCATTGCAATATTTCTTGTAAAAACCCAAAAAAAGCTTACAACGGGTTTAGAATCCACCCAGCATGTACAATTGGTTTGCTTCAACAACACTCTTGTTTCTTTGGTTTCTCATTTGTTCAGCACCACTCTGCTTCTTTCTGCTTTCATTTAACTTATTCTGGAGTTGTCTCCGACGTGGAGCACTGACCAACTACAGCTTCCTGCAGCCAGTGTCCTTTTACTGGCCGATCCCTTTTTGCAGGTCCTTTTTTTCACTTTGCAGCTTGCACTCTATGAGAGTGCGCGTGTTTGCAGACTGTCCACCCCTCAACGCCATCCGTAGTCTTACCCCAACCTCCCTCCGCTTCCCTTTCGTTGTGCTGCTTGCCTGTCTTTGTTGTGTTAGTGCCCCCATGCGACAATTTCCTTTGTTTTTCCCACCTCCCCTTTCACCCTCCTTCCACTGTTGCTTTCTCCTTCTCTTGTTCCGTGGTCTAGCCCCGACCCCACCCCCCATTAAAGGTTGTCCATTCCTTCCTCTTCTCACTGCCCGTCGTTTTGTGGCCCATCTTGCCAACTCCCTCCCTGCCTGGCCATACCACAAAAAAAGACAATTACAGCGCCAAAAAGCTCTTGCATACTAAAGAGCTCTTTGGCTTGGTCAATGTGTTTTTAGTAATGTCTACAGCAGTACAGCTGCTGTGCAAAGTTTCTGAAAGTAAAGTAAAGAAGAAAACGACTGTGATGCTCCTAGCATTGAGCACATCAAAGTGTTTTGTTTTTTAACCTTCAGACACGTTGCAGGATAGCCATAATGGTGTACAACATGGCTAACAAAAACATTTACAAACCTATTGGCTTTGCCAATGCTTTTTTTGTCACAGCTGTGCTACAGGATAAAAGGTTCAAAACAATCGCATTTATCCCTACTGTAAGAGGAGCGAAACTGCACAGGATGTTTTCCCGTAGAATTATGCTTTAAACATGAACAATTTTTTGTGAGCTGGTGTCATGTGCTGTGCCGCGCCCGGTCCCACAACGAGAACCCCACAATGCAATCGACCAACCGGAAATGACAAAAAAGCTGCATTTTTCCCTTTGTAAGAGTTTCTCGTGCAGTGCTTTTTATCTGGTGACCTGGCAATGTTAAATTAAAGCAACAGTTAACAATCGGGCTTTTGGAAGTGAGGAATAGTTGAATGCTTTATGCCAAGTTTCAGAGTTCTAACACGTTTTGATTCACAGCTTGTTCCTCTATGTGTGGGGAGGTGGGCAAGATATTTCTGTGGTCAAAGTTAGAATTTACCACAGGGCTGAATGAGGGCCCTGTACAATCAAACAAAGGAAGGTGTTACATTGCAAATGTCTCTTTGAAAAGATTCTATTCAGCAAGCAAACATAATTAAAACATGCGAGATGATATAACCCCCCGCTCAACTTCACATTTTCACAAACCTACCATTGTGCATACAATCATTATTCCACACTGCTATAGTTTGACATAGAATAAATTACAACACATACCGTTAAGCCTCTTCCGTGACTTTCGCTTACTTTCCAGGAGACGCCCTCACAGATAACCTTGACGAGTGTGCTCAGTGGGTACGTGCCGGTGCTTAGCAATTCGTAATTTTGCTGCAGGTTAAATAAGTTCTCTAGCACAGTCCTTCCCAAACTCTTTAAAACCGCGATCCACTTTTTTAGAACGGCACACCTTCACGACTCACCTCGCATTGATAGAAATGACACAGGTGGTTTTTTTTGGAACTAAAGCATTATGTGGCAGCCCACTGTCGTTTATAGAAAATACATTTTCTATTGAAATGGTCAGTAAATTAGGTCAGACATACAGTTTCACTGTCAAAACTATATGCACACAAATGAAAATGTGCAGACATCGGGCGAATATGTGTCATTTCTGTACACTAAGTAAATTGTCTTTATTTGTTTTGATCTCTTTAACATCTTTGTTGTTATCGCACTTCAAAATTACAAAAAGGTGCCTCTTATTTTGCTTTCCTGTCTACTGAATGTATACCGATCCTTTACATGTATTTACAGCTTGCTGTGTGTTTTTAAAAATCACACCCTACAGCTTTTCCTTTCACACTATCTGTACCCCAATATAATTGTCACATAATTCTCTTTACTTTTCTTTCTCTGACTGCAAAGTGAAAGAAGTTTGTAAACATCAATCTCTATGTTAAAAAAATAACCACAGTCCATCAGAAGACATAGCCTGGTATTTGACCTCTCTATCTTTGAAGTACTTGCAAATGTGACAAGGTAAATACAGATTTACAAGGCACCTTCCTTTATTGCTTCGAGTTTCACAGGCTGCAACCCACAGCATACCCAGAAGAACTCACAAACATAGACACACAACACACAAACATATTCACACAGACGTGTGCACTCACACAACCACACACATTCTGGACCAAGTATTAAGAAATACATACAGCTGTGCACTCACATACACACACACAGGCACAAAGGAAGTCGTGTGGTGAACAGATACATACACACGAACACACACACACACACAAACATGGCCACACACATACAAACAGGAATGCATGTATTCACAAAAATATGCAGTACACAGAAATACAAAGAGTTCACACATACATAAATTCCATAGAAATCAGCTGGGACAGTTACTATAAACTCACAAAATCTGATCTACCTTTAATAATTGGGTGGCATTGCCCTCTAGGATCTCACATCATAATATGACGAATATGGCAATGGGTGTTCCGCGTGTTTTTTCCCTCCTTTCCACCTGCCTTTTATAACCCATGCCAAGCTCTAACTAGGAGCCTGCAGACCTCCAGAGACTTCAGGATTACACTAACAATGTCCTGTTCTCATACCCACGTCAATATTTAATTGCTATGGTTATTTGACTGTTGCAGATAATAAATAGGTGGTTAGCTCAGAGCAGTAATTTTCAAGAGTGTAAAGCAAGTTATAGTCATCATCTTGGATTTGTTTGTGCTTTACCCCCTAAAGGCAATCACTCTTGCCTTAGGTTTATTTTAAGTTAGTGAGCACGGATATTATAATTTTTCTCACCAAGGAAATCCTATTGTCGCTTGCAGAGAAGATGTGAGTGTGATGTAAACGTTGCCTCTTGCCTGCTGTAGAGGAGGGGGATTCAAACAGGGTGGTCGGTAGTGGTAATGTCCATTCAGTGACATCACTCTGTATAACAAAAAAGGACTTTTAACCTCTTTAGGGTAAAATGTGACAGTTCAGGGTTAAATATGTGTTACCCATGCAGGAATATTTTACTGTTTTTTGTAGATACAACATGATTTCAAATGCAGGTACATGAAAAAAACACATTGACATGTTTTATGCAGCAAGGGAGCTGCATTTCTAATTCTTGTGAGTGATTACACCACCAGGCAGTCTTTTTGAACCTCAGTGGTTTCACTGTACAATGTTTAGAGCTCGCAACAGAGAGCCAAACAGGAGAAGCCTTTGGAGCATGTCGACCTGTCCAAGCTGGTGGTATTCGTGCTGCAAGCCACCCCATTAAAGGATACTTGTTGACAATGTCTTTGATAGTGTGATATCCTGTGGTTTCCAGGTTCCCATCCTACAGAATAGGCAGGCTACAAAGGGTAGTGTGTTGTCTTTACGCCAAGATTGTATGTGTGTCTTGAGTGAACACCACCTTTTGGTGAACCACGTGTCACACTAAATTCTACCCATAATGTCTATGTAATTGAGATTAAATAAAACTTGGCCATCATAGGCTGCTCTAAAATGTGATTCAACAAATTCTTCACAACAGTCAATAACTTCACCACAGCTTGCATTCATACTTCTCCACCATTCTAGGTCTTCTGGTATGGAGATTCAGGTCCTACAGATGCCTACGAGTTTCAGCTTTATGCTGAGCAGGCACTGGATTCGTTCCAGCGAGTCCCGGCCTTCCTCAACTTCAGGTGTGGCTAGGCCGGGTCCACAGGGACCTCAGGATATCACAAGTTGCCAAAATCGCTTTGGAGCTCCTCCTGAACCCTCAATTTTGGGATGTTCCCATCTTCCTATGTTTACTGTATCACTTTAGAACTATGGAAACACTACTGGCGACTTAATCATTACCACAGGCGACCTACCAAAATCCTCCATTTACTGGTCACTTTCTGGTGGATTCGGTCAAATGGCAGATTGAATTTGCCACCACTCCCAATTCACCAAATCACCAACCTGAACGTCAGCTTCCAGTGAGCTGCACACTGTGCTAGTGTGTTTGTTGCCCATTGCTGGTTGGCATGGGTGTCCAGCATCACCAGGGCCCAGGATTCAGTCTGGTGAAAGTTGTATCAAGTGCCATGCCCAAACACGACATATGTTGGTAATTGAAGAGTGGTGCTATGAGGACTGTACAGTATGCTCCAAGAAAATCGTGAATCACTTCCTCCACAGCTTTGTGTTGTTCTGCACCAATTGAGAGGGATTTATTCAAAGTCCTCATTGATGTATTGACTTCCCAATTGGCTTGGGGTCACCAGGGGATGATCCTGCAATGAGTAATGTTTTAAGACCCAAGGAGTTCTTAGAAGTTCTTACTTTGAAAAGGTGGACGATTGTCTCTTTTAACCCCTTCGCTGCGGGGCGCATTTACCTGCTGTGTGGGGGGGAGAGGGACCGCGCGCAGCGCTGCTGTGCTTGTGACAAGCTCGGCTTGGGACGGTGCACCGTGGCGCTGTGCTCATGACGAGCGGAGCTCGTCACTGCCACACCCTATTTGAAACGTTCAGCACAGCGAGGAAATTATTCCCAAGTGCGATCGCTCCAACGGTCGTGACGAGCTGAGCTCATCATGATCACAGCTCAACCGTGCCTCATGATGAGCTGAGCTCGTCATGAGTACGGAAAGTGTTAACATCTTCGGTAGCCCATACTTAATAAGTACCTTCTTTAGTCAACTTCTTGTTTCTTCAAAATTAGAATATAATACCTATACTGAGGACAAACAACAGTAGACTATGTACACTCCACCCACCAGGCTAGCTTCCCCTTCGACTTAACCTTCTGTAGCATATAAAACTTGGGCATAGCAATTATATATTCTACAAAACCAACAGATCAATTTTCAAAACATAACTTGTATTCATTCATCAGTTCCTTGAAAAACATAAATCTTCATGCATGTAATAAATTAAATCAGTGTTCGATCACATCTTAATTCGCTGATTCATAGATTTACAGATGGCACATGGTAGCCAACACATGTTTTTCAGTAACAACACCACTTTAATAGGGCTGTAAAAAATGGCGGCTTCAATCACATTAAAGGTTTACATTATTGATACTGTAACACATTGGACTAATAAATACTATAAAAGAAGAAAAAAGAGAAACATGAAGAAAGATATTCATATGAAAAATTATCTAATTACATCGTTGATAAGTAAAACAACATTATTTCATTTTTAAATTGACTTAAGGTTTACGAAAGGAGAGGGATACAAGAGTAGGAAACAAACAAAACACACAACAAAACTGTGACATTTCCAGCTTGCCTGAAAATAGTATTTGGAGTTTTAATAGATTCTAAGTCTCTGAGATGAAGGACATATGGTAACTGTCAGTGCTAATCCTTGGCTCATAGAATATATTCCCAGTATTAAAGATGACAAATCATCCCTAGGATTCAGTGTAAAACCAAAAAATCTAAAAGAAAAGAAGAAAAACAGTTAAAAAAAAGAAGAAAAGAAAAAATGTATAGTCTCCATACTATCAATTGGATAAAGGTCTCTCATTATTAAGGCACCTCGCCACACTGGTGTGTGGTGAGGTGGCTTAATGAATGAGAGACCTTTATCTAAACAGCATAAATATTTCTTCCCCACATAGTGTAGTATTAGGTACTTCTTGGATCTTCATCACTTTCTTGGTAGCCTAGTCATTTTTAAGGTGGCTGATTCTAGTGTGACACAGCGGAGCAAGTGTCATGGGTTCTCTCAGTTCACTAATCTGCAATGTGTTGTTCCCTCTTCTGTAGGAACTGGGTGTTTGTTGCAGTACTCCCCCCCCACGTTCTGCCCCCTTTTTTAGCTACTAGATGCTTGTTTTCCACTCTGACATTGCACCAAGGCCTGCTAACCAGACCTCAGCGCCAGTGCTCATTCCTTTAAAATAAGATGTGTCTGATTGTTTTTCAATTGGCACAGCACTTTAGCTCCCCTGTAAGTCCTAGTAGATGGTACTACTGGTACATAGGGCATGGGTACTAAATGTGGTCAGTGAGGGCTGCAGCATATCATATGCCACCCACCCTAATGGACCCACACATAAATTGCACACAGACTGCCATGGCATGCTGCATGACATGATGCTAACCATGAGTTAAAACATAGCATGGCACATTCTTGTGTGTGTGCCATGCAAACGTCACTGCATTGAGTACATGTAGGTCACCACTACAGCAGACCTTGGTGCACTAAGGCAGGATGCAGTGTATTTTATGTGAGGTCATACATGCATGGTTAGATATGCCCTAAGATGTCTATTTCTATCACTAGATATTACAAGTGAGCAGTGAAGCCATCTTAAGGTATGTACCTGGCACTGGTCAAAACGAGTTACTCAGCTACATAACGGCTTCACTGAAACCTATGGTGTTTGGTATCAAACACCTTGTCTTGATGAATCTTAACTGATGCCAGTGATCCAGCGGCATACCAACAACAGATACTCCATTACCATATACTCCACTGAACCCATAAAGCCACTTACAATTGAGTAAACTGCTGGCGTCAAAGTTTATGATTTTTCAAAATTCATGATTAGTTATTCCTTATTCTTAACTAACCTTTCACTGATCAAAAAGTTCTTTCCTCAGGTCGATGGACCATTAGTTGAACTAGTTGATGGTGAAAATATAACACTGACTCTATCTTATTCATGTAAAGTAAATAACCACAGACTCAGGAAATGTTAAAAACTTTATCAAAATTAAATTCATTGGAATCATATAATTTACACATCCAGTCGCCATCATTCTTAGGAGAGAAAATAAAATTAATTCATCATCAAACTCATACTTTGAACTCACACAATGATAAATGCTCAGAAAGGGAGAGGACAAACCCCTAGATGCATCAACGTTGTCATTTGCGATTCCTTAATTGCGAAAAATAAGGAATCGCAATTAAGGAATCTCAAATGGCAATGCATCATTAATTTCGCTATTTTATTGAGATTCGGTAAAAATCGCAATTTTTACCGAATTCCAATAAAATTGCGAGTTCCAAATAGCGAATCCGCAATTCCCATTCATTCCTATGGGCTGAAATGCCCATAGGAATGAATGGGAATTGCGAATTCGCAATTTCAAATCGGAATGCATCAAAGCCTTTCAAGGGTGGAGAGGGGGGTCCAAAGGACCCCCCCCTGCACCCATGAAATGCACTTTTACATGTGAGTTACATACACACATGTCCTAAGGACATGTGTGCCTGTAACGTACACGTTTAAAAAATGCATTTTCATGCGTTTTGAAACATTTTTGCAAATTACCACGAAGTTCAACTTCGTGGTAATTTGCATTTGCAATTTGTAAAATCGCAAATTGTTTGAGGATGATGCATTGCTTTTAAGGAATCGCAAATTTGCGATTCCTTAAAAGCAATCGCATTTTTTGGAACTCGCAAAAAATAGCGATTTTCAAAAAATGCTTGATGCATCCCAGTAACCAATTTAGGAAGTGCAAAAGGCCGATTTTTGCGAATCGCACCGTTTGCACTTCCTAAAAAGGTTGATGCATCTGGGCATAAGAGAAACGAACATCCGAAAATAACATGAAAATATAATTACCAGGAATGGAGTGAAGACCAACCACCTGGCCAAAGGGCTGGTAAGGGTCCCTCGGGAAAGATCAGGTGACAAATACTTCAGGACAGGATTCAGGACAGGATAGATGACCTCTCTAATACTGACGTTTGTGTTGCATCCTCTCCGACACTATCATCCTCCTCAAGATTCTTGAGCGATCTTCTTATCTAACCTAATTAAATCAGGATAGAAAGTTCTGCATTCGTCTTCTTCATATGCATCTCCCCGCATCTTCTCCCAGCATCAGCATATCCTGCTACACAGACAGCATCCCGAGCTCTTCATACCTTAGTCTCTTGAGCGCTCAAAATAACTAACTAAAGCTACCTCAATTATACCATTCATTTATCATGCACCACCCACTAAAGTTTCAATATTGTGAAATCTTGAAATCTAATCAGTCCTGGCAAGGGGAGATGATCAATCATCACACCATGCTTACATGTCACTTTATTCAGTTAATCCATTGTTTGCAAACCCATCCCCTTAATTTTTATTCATGCTTTATTGTCCCACCCGCATACATATTACATCTGCAACATTTGTTAAAAAATCTAACATGTTAGTCCATTCAGTGGAACTTTTCAACATTTTTCTCAGGCTGGGACTCGTTACGACCTTGACTTTTATTCAAACTCTTTGTCATCCTTCCAGATTCACTCTCAGTAGTCATGCACAGTCCTCACATGGCTCAGCTTACTTCAGTTATACACGAGAGGCCTAAATCCACACTAATGATAAATTCAGAAAGACAGATGTTATTTAAAAAAATAAATAGTTTCACTGTAAACCACCCATCTCTACTCCTTGTCCCTTTATTTATTAATACTTTTCCCGCATTAACTATATAGTAAAATAGCTTGTTTTTGCTTCAGCTGAGCAGGAGCCACGCACAGGAGTCCTTAAGACTCCATTTTAGTGACTTCTGCTCATGCGCTCGAATTTCCCTCTTAGTGTTAGTTCATCATTTAGGGTGGATGCAGTTGACTCATATGCAGTAAATATTTCCTCGTTAAAAGCTGTTTCGTCCTTTATTCGTGTTATTAGTGTTAGCAAACACCTAGCCAAGCTTTACTAACCCATATGTTCATGTGGTGCACATTAGTTTTACACAAAAACGTATTTAATAACATGTTAGTGAGATAAACAAGCGGATTGCTTATGAGCAAGTCTCTTTTCTATGAGTCCTTGCTCCATCAATCCCCTCTCTGAGGGCATTTTTGAGCCATCACAAAATTACCCATGCCTAACCAGATGCCAACTTTCAGTATTTATATCAAAAAAGGAGGGAGTTAAGGTAGTTGATCAATGGATCAACGGACACGGTTTTCCACACAGGAAGGTGGAAGGTCCAGTTACAGCTTGTGTCCGTGTCTTACACTAGGGAAACAAAAGAGAGGTTGCTGCACTGTTCCTATGGAAAGTGGGGGAAAAGGTTAACTGGCATGACCACAGATGTTAGAGTAACATCCTGGGGCATCCATTTTGTTGGATGTAATTGCCTCACACACCCCGAAGGATGTCATGCTTCATCATCGGCGGTTGCTCCTCGTCGGGGAGGCGGTGCAATCCCCGACGGGCTCACCTCAAAGAGGGGCTCTTTGGCGGAGATCTTTTTCCAACTGCCTTATGGTGAGGTGGGGGTGTGTGGGCTGGGCTAGGTGTAATGGTGTGAGGGATGTTAAAATGTAGCAAGGGGTACCGGAATTCAGTTTATTCTGGGGGTCCCCTGGCTGCAGTTAAAAAAGTGGGGTTAGCTCACTAGGTGTCAGCAGGTTAGGTCGGGTGACCCTAGATGAGACTAAAGGTGATGTTGGTCGACATGTTTCTCGCTGTGGGCCTAGTCACCCGCGATTCATCAGGACCTTAATAAAGTGCAAGGGAAAACATGCTAGTGTCATGTGTGTCAATCGTTACCTCTGTGGGTACTCCTATGCCTAATGGTTAAGGATTACATGCCACATGAGGGGTCGGCGGGACTGAACATCGGGGAAGAGCCCAGGGTTATGGCTCCATTCTCCCGTGTCCGCGCAGTCAGACCTACCCTTCTCCGCCGATACTTTCAGTATTTCTCATTCTCAGTCTCCTCTTTTTCTTCCTTAATTTCATCTTTATCTTCTACATCTTTCATCTTTTTGCATATCCTTCCCTTCATTTCCTCCATCTCGTTCTCCTCATAACCCCTCTTTATTTTCTTTCCTTTTCCATTCACTTCATATTTCCTTTCTTTGTTTATACAACATTTGCACCAAATCATTATTGCTTAAACAATCATCATTCTAATAATTACTGTAAGAATTATTTGACCTAAAATACTTTTCCCTATATCAGAAAACCAAGTCCCTGTTGAAGATGTACTTTTTGTTAGTGTTTCCCATACACTAGCAACCTTCAGTGGATTAAAATGTTCATGAAATGTTGTAATATTCTTAATATATCCCCTAATTTCCTTACTTTTGTCAGGAATGTAAGTGCAACAATGTTGTACTTTCAACATTCTACAGACTCCGCCCTCTTTTGCTAATAAAATATCAAGCGCAAGTGGGTTTTGCAAAATCATAAACCTAATTGCAATTATCTCTGCATTTATCATCAAGAAACCCCCAGCAGTATCAGTCGAGAGACGATCAACTACTGTTGACAAGTGACAAATTGTACGTTAATTCAGAATGACTTCCACTGAAGGTATCAATGCATTAAATATGTCACCTACTACGGGAGATCGGACCGGAGTGGAGCGTGTGCCCGGCGCGCGTGGCAGCAGAGCAGCGGGAAGCAGCTGGAAGTCCAGGAGAGCTGTGGAGCTGTGGAGCTGTGGAGACGTGCACCTCAAGCCACGCCAGGTACCAGGGAGCCGTGATGATCGTCACGTCACAAACCACATTGGTGTCTCGGCTTTGCCTGCAGTGGTGCTGTGAGAGGCCGGGAGTCGCGGATCCCGTGAATCACAGCGGGATTGCAGTGGGAAACATATAGAGGCACATAGATGCAGCGGAGCCGCGTGTAGTGGCAAAAAGCTTCGGGAGGTTGTGAGGGGCTGAAGTTGCCATGGTCCGTGTCCTGGAGTGTCGCAGAAGACTGCAGAGACTGAGGGGAAGCTGAGGTGAGCGGACTTGATGTGGTCTGTCTGGGGGTGGCAGAGGAGGACCTTGTGGGTACATTAACTGCGTCCACCTAGAGGCACTCTTGACTCTGGTCCCCTCCACACTGCAGAATCACCACATCCCCCTCCGCACCATTCACCACACTGAGGCCCAGAGTTTAAGAGGCTTAGAGATCAAGAAGCAGGCACCACAGAACCAACACATCTCCCTCTGCGTTATTCAAGGATAAGAGGCAAGAGGCAGAGCAACAGGGCAGTGGAGCAGAGGCGGAGGCATAGAGGCACAGAGACACAGAAGCACAGAAGCACAGAGGTGCACAGAGTTACCTAGGTGCCAGCTTAGGCAAGAGCAAGCAGCAGCAGCAAAAGCATAAATATAAGTATAAGGAGCAGTGGGGTCGCCCAGCAAAGTGTGTCTCTCCACAGTAACAACATCAGAGAGCAAGCACTGGCAACCGACAGCAGAGACCGTCAGTAACAGCCATCAGGGGAGGCACGGAGGGTCAGTGGAACTGGGCCTGTAAGTGGCACACCAGAACACACCAGAGCACTCAGGAACTCACCGGAGCACACAGGAACGCCCTGCTCTCAGGGCCCTGAAGAGGGCACTGAAGAGGGGATAATTCAGAGTAACCAGAATTACCAGAATTACCCAGACTCCCCCCCAAAAAGCTTTTTAACCGCCAACTCAACTTCCCCCTAAGAAAATGAGATCGGGGAAAGTGGCAACAGGCAAAAAAACAAATCAAAAAAATCCATTGAAGTAGGCTCTACATCAGGCCGAAAAAGGAAAGCCTCAAGATTGAGAGAGAGGCTGGTCTCGGTGCCGACTCTGGAAACAACATCTTTGAGTCCCAGAAGCAAATCCGGGTTTTATAAATTCTTCTTCCTAAAGGACCAAATGGCTGTGATTTACACTCCAACAGTTGAGGCCTCCAAGCTGCCAAGCCCAGGTTTTCCAGACATAAGGATCAACAGGGGCCTCTTCGAGTCAGGATCACCTGCTCACCAAGCAAATTGCAATCCCACTCACGTCAAAACAAGTGCTATCCCCATACTGGTAAACACCAACGATGCTCTAATAGGGAAACCAGCCCTACAGAAATCAATGATAGAACTCCCAGAAAGTAAGTTGGTAACTGTAACTGCACAGGTGCACCAGTTCATGCCCACAACAAATGGAAAAGATGCATCTGTAAGCGTAGTAATGGAGGGCAACAAAGAGTTTCTTACGGAGGAAAAGTCAAATAAATCAGCAGTGTCGGAAGTCGTTGTGGAAGAAGCCTGGTCAAACTAATTTTCCTTATCTAATGACTCCAACCTTTTAGACATTCTGGAAATCAAAACACATAAAAAAGAAACTCAAGGGAATCTCTTGCCACTGGAAACCCATAGGGGAGCACAACAGAGTAGATTGGGAATGGTGGTATACACTCCATTAGGCCCATCACTTAGTAACGACCAACAAGTGATCACACCAGAGGAAGGCAGCAGTTATTCTACAAAAGTAAACCATTTAAACCTTTCATCTCCCATAACAATTTCAACTGTTATTAGGATCGGTCATGGGTCAGGGGACCCAGGGAAAAGCTGTGAAAATTATCCAAACGCACAATGGAGCCAAACCTTGTTAGGCACACTGGATCAAGCAATAAGGATACTGAATTATTAATCAGATAAAATGGAAGTCCAAATAGACCTCATTAACTTAATCACCAGCCACATCTCAGGTATAAACGCCAAGATGAACTTAATCACATCTCTACTCACTCTCGGGGGACAAACAACTGCCTAATTGTGGCAGCAGCATTATAATTGAGAAATTGGCACTTCTGCCCGAAATATTAAAGGACATTCTAGGGGCCATAAAACTGACATGTAACACCAAGCAGCACATGGAAATTCAAATTAAGTTTAAAACAAAGGAAATATCAAAAGGCAATAAAGCAAAAACAAACCCAAGTAGTAAAGACAGGGGTGAAACAGAGCAAGAGGAATCTGATGATCAACCCGACATAATGGATTACCAAATGGAAGTAACCCAGAGCAGCCTCAAGACCTTACCTATTGTAAAACCAACGAAAAGGCAAACAAAACGTGCAAGGAAGGCCAGGCTTAAATATAACAAACCACAAAGCTTAGGTCCAGAGAAAAACCTTTCAATTTTTACAATCAAAACATCCCAAGGGGAAAAAAACAAATCATTGAAAGAGTCCACTTGTGAGGCACCACTAACAGTCGCAGATCAATCGAAATGTATATTAGAACCCAAGCCAATGTAAGAAACGTCAAGCTCCATTGACGAATCAGGATCTTCATATAGCTGCAGGACACCCACCGGCAAAAGAAGCAGACCAAAAAATATAGACATGAAAAGTGGTGTCCAGATCGAAACCAAATAATTGAGAAAGGTGCAGGGCGAGAAAAAAATAACTCAAGGCCTAGAGAAAAATTAATCTCGGAGTTATAGATGTCGAAGCCCAGATATAGGAGATAAAACATCTAATCGGAATGAGGAGAGTAAAAAACAGAGTGAACTAGGAAGCTTGGAAGATTCAACAGGCAAGAGGTTGCATGAGATAACAAACATCAAAGCCCCAGGTAATCATAAACCGATAAAAGTCACAATAATTGGAATGGGTCGAAGATGTAGGCTTTCTGTCATTGAACCGGAATCTGTGCCAACAGGGACACCGACATCCAAAAACCTTGGAAAAGTAGAGAGAAAAAAGGATGAGGTGAATGTAGAACTAATGGAGCAAGAATCCCACACTGAATACGACATATCAGCGACTAAAAACCCTGCAGTAGGAAAAAAACTAAACTTTACCATCTTCTAGTAGCAACCAAAACCAGTCGGAGGTGTTTGAATCAAAACTGACATTTGCGCCTGAAAATTGTTTTGTTTAATTCCAGAATTAAATCGAATAACTTCACAAGATCCAATAGCTGTGGAATTTCAACATTCAACATCAACTCCAGACATTGAAGAATCATTAACAACTTGGTCAACAAAGGAATTAGTGGACAAGATATATGCAACTAGATCAAGGTTTGGAGCCTGGGGAATAACGCCCAGGCTACAAAAACGCCAAAGGTACCCCTACCCCCTCCTAAAAAGTTCCAGAAACTTAAAAGAGGAAGACACATCTGGAAAAAGCCAAAGAATATGTGAACGCTGCGCCTGAGCCACCACTCCTGTAATGCCGAACATTTGACAGCATGGACTGGTCTTGGGTGCCAAAGGTGTTAAGTAGCAAGCATACCTAACGAAGAGAATAAGTTAAGCACAGAAGACAAGAGGCAGGACCATAACTGGGAGGATGCACGGCCGGACATGATTAAGATCTGCTCATGGAACGTCCATGGCTTTAAAGACATTGGTCAGGACCATGAAGCAATATTCTTTTTTCAACAACAAGACATAATCCTGTTCCAGGAAACTTAGATATGAACCCAGTTTCAATTTCAGGATACATAGAACACCACATTCTTGCAGAAAGATTTTCAATCTTCGGTCACCTGTGAGGTGTTTTATCAATATATGCTTCCCCAAAACATGACTGGTTAACTGACGACCTGGATGAGGGGGTTAACTGGGTTCAAGTGATCAAATTACTGGTAAGCTCCTGACAAACAATTCAAATTGGCAATTACTACTAGTTAATTATTACATTCACCCAGAGAGAAAGAATCAGAAAGAAAAAATCACTACTTTAATGAATCTGATAAAAGCGATGCAAAGATCTCACAAGCGATGCCCTATGTTCATCTCAGGAGATTTCCACTGTAATATCATAATCAATAATCAGAATAAAACAAAGAGACTTGAGAACTGGGGAGCACGAATAATGATGAATGATTCAGAAAACCTTGGTCTGACAATTTTGAACTGCAACACAAAAGGAGCCATACCAGCGGCAATAACACACTTGAGTGGAAAAGTTCGCTCAGCAATAGACTTCACAATTACCAGCAGTGCTTTAGTCTCAAGAAGCCATACATTTCAAATCGACCCGCACATAGAAAGTGATCACCTTCCTCATATTACAAGAATTAACATTACTTTCACGCAGGCCCAAAAAATAAATGCCCTTATACGACATGCAGAAAGGTTTAATCTGCAGAAATGAAAATGGCGGGGAGTGGATTTGAAAATCACACAGGACACAATCAAGGAACACTTGAACATACTGGGGCCGCCGATAGAAGAGGAGCACATAAAAAATGGGAACAGTTGGCCCTTGTCCTCATCCGAAAATTTCCAGCCACCCATGGATGCCAAAAAAGATCAGATACCAGGAGGGAACCATGGTTCAATATTGAATTACGAGTCCAAAAGAGAAGAATCGTAAGAGAGGTGCTACTACGAACATGGGCGGCAAGAATACACAGTAAAATTGATAAAAGTAAACTGAAGGAAATATGGAACAACTATAGGAAGATGTTGAGGGATGCGAAAGGAGCATATAAAGAAACCATCTGGGCAAAACTACTGTGTGCAAGTAAATTGCCAAATAGTATGGTCTTTTGGAGTATTATAAATATTTTGACTAAAGGCTCAAGACAGCAAGAAGAAGCAGGAATCGGAGAGAAAATGTGGACTCAACATGTGCGAAACATGCACAGCAGCATGGTACCAGGGGCCATAGAAGGGTCCCGAGAGCCCTACCTCGAACTGGAAAAAATACAAACAATACCCATTCAGGATCGGGCAGAATGTAAAGAACCAGGACTAGCGCCATGTAGTAATGAACTAAACAACTTGACTGACACAAACAATTAAGAGGCATAATGCAACAACTAAAGACCGCGGGGGCGGCAGGTCCAAATGGGCTTTCCAATCCCCTTTTTTTAAAAATGACCCAGATTTCTGGTCAGACTCTCTTACGCCACTCTTCATTCAGATTTATACTCAGAACAACGTCGCCAATTCCTGGAAAAGGAGCATAATCCATCTAATTTTCAAACATCCTTGTAAGCCAGGAAACTACAGATTGATATCTCTGGTTGATGTACAGGCCAAGCTTTACACTTCTTGTCTCCTAGCCCAGCTTCAAGTTTCAAACGGGCTTTAGTCAAGGGATGGGCACAATAACAAATTCGGCCATCTTGGCGCTATTAACGGAAAAAGCAGTAAAAAATAAAACATGGCTGTACGCATGTTTTGTTGATTTAAAATCAGCTTTCGACAGAGTGAGTAGAAACTTTCTCGGGGAACAACTAAATGAATGGGGATTGCCGAGTAAAATACTGAATGCAATATTTACATTATACAGTCATACCTGGGCTACGCAGTAAGGTCTAAAACAAGGCTGCGTCTTAGCGCCAAGCCTATTTAACTTGTTTCACTCAGATATCAGCAAACAGATGCAGGTAGCCGATTATCATCCGCTGAAAATGGCCAACGAGCCAATTGCTTTTTTACAGTACGCTGATGACATTGTGGTGTTGAGCCAAAGTCTCATTGGATTAAAAAGAGCGATAAATAACCTAGTAACCTATTTGGACCAGGAAAACTTGGAACTAAACAAAGAGAAAACCAAAGTTGTTCACCTAGTGGACACAAAAAAAATAAGTTTAAATTACTTGTAAAAGGGGCAACAGTGGAAGAGCAACAGTCCTACAAATATCTTGGCATAATATTAGGGCGGGGCACAACACACAAGGATCACAAATTGGCTGTAAAAGCCGAAGTTCAATCGTTACTCTATAAAAAACTAGACTGCCCGAACCATAACCACCTCTTAAAAGTGATGGCTGCGCTAATCCTGCCGACACTGTCATATGGTCTAGTCACCTGGTGCGGCAAGGAGACAGATCTGCTAAACAAACTTCAGACGAAAGTTTATAAGGCCGTTTTCAATCTGCCAAAAGTCTGCCTCCCCAGCTCAGATCCGGCTGGAATTCAGCCTCCAGAATCCGAAATTCCGGTGTATATAGTATCTTTGTTAAGCTATGTCATAAATTCTGCTCTTCCGATCCATACACAATTTATGCTGGGAAGAGATCAAACACCAGATGGATCAAGAAACATCAAACTCATGAGTAAGTTACTTGAGAACATCGCTGGTCAAGCTGGAAATGTTTTTAAGTTTTCTATAGTATTGGATTTAGTTTCAGAAGTTGTTTGTCAACCATTGTTGGACATCTTTCAGGACATTGTTAAGTCTTTGTATGTCTTTGAGAGAGGTTGTTTCCAGATAGATCTGAGTATCGCCAGCGTTGAGATGAAAGTGGATGTTGGATTTTCTGAGTAGTTTGGAGAGAGGTTCCATGTAGATGTTAAATAGTTATGATTAAAGCACTGAGCCCAGTGGGACACCCCTGTTGACTTGCTGAAGGTCGGAAGTGACGTTTTTTATTTTTATTTTTTGAGTGTGATTTTGAAGAAAGGAGGAGAACCATTTGAGGACTACCTCGCCCAGTCCAGCTCTTTCTAGGAGAGCCCTTATGAGGAGTTTGTGATCAACAGTATCGAAAGCTGCCGAGAGGTGCAGGAGAATGAGTAGGCAGCATTGGTCAGAGTCTAGTGATCCATGTATATCGTCGATGATAATGAGAATTGTGGTTTCTGTGCTACAGCCTTTTCTGAAACCAGATTGGGGGGTTCCAGGAGGTTGATGAAGTCGAGGTGCTGGGTTAGTTGAAGTAGTACACATTTTTGTAGAGTGTTTGAGAGAAGGTGGAGGTTCTACACAGGTCTATAATTGTTCAGATCTGTTGCATCCAGTCCGGGTTTTTTCAACAGGGGGGTGACTTGACCCATTTTGAGGCAGTCCAGAACTCCTCCATTTTTCAGGGAACTATTTTTGATCGTGCTCCAGAGCGGGGCTAAAGCATGGGCTGAGGGTTTGAGGGAGGATATCAACGTGATTATCTCAGTTTCTTGAATAGTACGGAAACTGAGCCAGGTGGTGGGAGAGGGACCAGGATAAAGATCAAGTGACCCAGCTGCGCTGAACTTCGTGTGGCGCGTGTCGATGACGTCCAGTGAGAGTTCGATTTTTGTGATTTTATCATTGAAGAAATTGGCGAACTTTTTGCACAGATCTTTTGACGCCTGAACAGAGGAGGACACAGGCTTGGAGGTTTGTTGTCTAATGATGCTATAGAGCTCTTTGGGTCTGTTTTTGGCACTTGCCAGCACCGTGTGGAAAAAGCTGGATTTTTTGTTTTTGATCACGGAGAATACCGGAAGGATTATTTCTCCACTTTCTTTCTTTGGCTCTTAGTTTTCTCCTTTCGGAGTTGAGTTCAGAGTTGAACCATGATCTGGATGGGATGATTTAGAGGTGCTATTATATCAGGCATGGACACTAGCTTGGCATTGTAACAAATTATATTTTGGCCTCTAAATCAGGCTCTCCATTGGACCCGTGTTCGTTAGCCTTTTTGATGGAACTAGCAGACCTGGTGAGTCCTGTGTTGGCAGACATTTTCAACAGGATGTTTTCCTCAGGCAGTTTTCCTACTAGTTGGAAGGGGACCTCTGTTCTCCAGCTTCTCAAGAAACCCACCTTAGACGCATCCATGACATCGAAATAACACCCCATTGCACGTGTTCCTCTTCCTACCAAAATCGTGGACAAAATTATGTACGTTCAACTAACTCAATTTATTGATGATAATGGGTTGTTGGACTATTCTCAGTTTGGCTTCCGTAAGGAACGCAGTACCGAGACAGCACTCATTAAGGCGACTGAAGAAATTAGAGTGGTTATGGGCGGTGGAGGTACCACAGCACTAATCTACTTGACCTCTCCGCTGCGTTTGACACTGTTGATCATACTCTCCTGACTCACCGATTAAAAACTTTAGGTGTGGAAGGCATAGCATTGGCTTTGCTTGCCTCCTTTTTGCAGGAGAGGAGATCAACGGTGTCGCTCAACAGGTTTAATTCGGAGCCTTACGTGCTGCCTTGTGGGGTTCCGCAGGGAAGCTCGTTGAGTCCACTGTTGTTTAATGTCTACGTCACTGAACTGGCGTTGCTGGTCAGAGATTAGGGCTTCTCATTAACATCGTACGCACTGACTCTCAGATTGTGGTTGCAGCTCATAAAAAACAGAGCTCTCCTGCTGTGCAATTCCATAACTGCATGGCTGCTATCAACATCTGGATGAGTAGTCACTGCCTCAAATTAAACTCCGAGAAGACGGAAGTGTTGATTTTTGGCAATCTACAACCTTCCTGGGGCAGTCTTTGGTGGCCTGCAGGAATAGGCTTGCCGCCCATTCCAACGGCAAAGACTAGAAATTTGGGCATTCTGATTGACAACAGACTGACGTTCATTCAACAAACTTTTGCCATTGTGTCTGCTTCCTATTTCCTGATAAAAAAAAATCAAGAAGGTACTTCCCTATGTTCCTGAGGAAACCAAGAAAGTGGTCATCACTTCCCTCATACAGTCTAGGTTAGACTACTGCAACAGGCTTTATTTGAATGCCCAGAAGCAGTGCCTGAGAAAACTTCAAGCAGTTCAAAACTCAGCGGCTCGCCTTTTGCTGAGCCTACCCCGCATAAAACAATCGCAGAGGAAATTCGGAAGCTGCATTGGCTTCCAGTGGTGCAACAGATCAAATTCATGGCGCTTTGTGTGGCCTTTAAAGCCTTTACACAGAAGGGTCCGTTGTCTCTGCAGGAGCTTTTCGTGTGGTACCAGCCAGGCAGATCACTCCGCTCTACGGGTGCAAAACTACTAACAGTGCCACAAATTTGGACCTTGCATTGGGGAGGACAGAGTTTTCAGTATGGTACTTCTAAGATGTGGAACCTGCTGCCACCTGAGATTAGGAAGGCTAGCTCTATATTGAGCTTTATAAAAAACTTGAAAACCTGGTTGTTCCAGTGAGGGGTGTCTGTCGGGGTTCTGCTCATGGTTCTAGTGCAGAGACACCATTTTTGGTATTTGCGCGCTTTATAAATATCATTATCAGTGAGGTTGTTGGTGGAGAGGTGTTCAGTGGAGTCGGGGAGAAGTGAGCTTATTTGGTCATCGAGGACTCCCGTGGGAACCTGAGAGAGGTTTCTCAACCATTTGGGGGGTCTTGCAGAGGAGGTTGAGAGAGAGTAGGTTGGTTTATGTGGAATAAGATCATGTGGTGGTCTGACCAGTCGACGGGGAGTATGTGATTGAGAGTGATTGTATTACTTTGAGCGATGATGGCATCCAAGGTGGCTCCTTTTATTGCGTCTCCTCGGTGCAGTACTGGGTTAGATTGTTTCACAGAGGAGACTGGATAGCGATTGGATTAAAGGGTTTTTGGTCTCATTCCACCGTAGGTTCAGGTCGCCAAGGATTAGGTTATTGGTATCGCAAGTGCACCTTGAGGTATTAGGTCCGATAATTTTTCTCCAAATGCTGAGGTTTTTCTTAGAGGATGACAGAGAAGATGACACAGTAAGGAATCATTATCTTTGGTCTTGATGTTGGTTGAGAGACGTTCAAATGTGTTGTAGTTATATGAGTTTATTTCCTTGATGGCCATATTGTCTCTATGGAAGATAGCTACCCCACCTCCTCACTGGTCTTTTCTGTCTTTGTTGATGAGGGAGAAGCCAGGGGGTCCGAGCATGTCTAGGCATGGTGGGGATAGCTTTGAGCCAGGCCTCCGTGAGGAACGCAATGTCAATATCATGCAAGAGGATGGCCTCTGCTAGTGCCGTTGCATGCAAAGAGGCCACCCTGCAGTTGATGAGCAAGCAGTTGGTGAAAAGCTCTTTGTTGCTGGCGGTCTTTTTTTTTGGCACCCTAGGTATGTTGGTCAGGACAGGCGGTCTTGGGGGTTTGCGCAGGGACGGTCTTTTCGTAGACCTGTGATCACTCGGATTTTGGATTTAGGGGAGTCGGAGTGTGGTGTGTCATAGGAAGAGGCTAGAGCAGTTGCTTCCATGTCGGACATGGCTGCTTCTGTTCTGGTGGATCTTGAGGTCATGGATTTAGTGTTGTTATTAGGGTGGCTATGAGCCCTAAAGGGGAAGACTGTGGTTCTTGAGGCTGTTTGAGGCTAGGGTTCCAAACCCCTACTAGGAGCTCTCTGAGGTTGAGTTACAGGGGTTACTGAGGGCTGGGAGGGGCTCTTATGCCAGTTGGAGTTGGCAGTGGGGGGACTCCAATGAGGGGATTGGTGGTATCTGCAAGCTTTACCTAGGTTGGAGAGGATTTTTGTAAGGCCCCGGGAGATCGAGTCTATCTGATTTTCAAGAGACGCGAGTCGTTCTGTCATTGAGTTGTGGGAGGGGATGAGGGCGTCTTGGGGGGTTCACCTTGTGTAGTATAGGTCGGGTTGGAGCAGTGTTGTCTCATATTTGCTGTGTAGGACAGGTTGTCTCTTTTAGAGACCCTAGGAAGGAGGTGGAGTGGGTCAAGAAATGGCTTTCAGTTTCTGGGATCTGTGAGGGAACTGGTGAGGTAAGGGATCACTGTCGGTGGGGGTAGTTCTTGCAGTTGCAATGGGTGGGCTCAGAAGGGGGGGTGAAGATGTGTTTACCTTAGGGTACTGTGCCATGTGTTTGGTATGGGTATTGTTTTGAATGGAGACTCAAAGGAGCTGAGTGGTGGAGGCATGTGGTGGAGTGGATTGAATTTCTTGTTGGGGCCAAAGAGCTGTAGGCAGTTGGATTGAGGCTGACGGGGTAGGACGGGGAGAGTGGATCGAAGTGAGGGGAAGAGGTACTCAAAAGCTTCAAGGTTCTCATTGTTTGCCAGCATGGGATAACATGGCAGATAGAGCAAGCATTAGTAAAGCTGTCAATGGCGCAGCAAAAAAGAAATCTTTTCTGGAAGATAAAAAAGCAATTTCCAAACGTCGGCATGGGTGGACTGTGAATAACTCTTACAAATCTCTAAAGTTGCAAGCTTATTTAAAAGCTCAATTTAGCTTGCAGATAAAATAGAGCTTCACAGGCTATCAGATGGGCTTGCACGATTCAAAGGACCTACAGCCATTTTGGATAAGCACCCAACAAGCAGCTCATTGTCGATTATGTGGCTTTTACAAGGAATCGTTAACTCAACTGCTATATGCATGCCCTGTAGTTATTGATCTGAGGAGACAGTACTTAAACTTAATTTTTAATGAATTTAATATTCGCAAGTGTAGGCAAGCTGTGATATGCTGGTTGGAAGTTTCCTCGACAATCTTGGCCTGCCGGGGAGTAAAAAACCTGAAAGAAGTAAGGAAACTTTTACGGCAAGCTAATCTGGAAGAAAGCAAAGAAGTATGATCAATGCCAGCAGGGGCCTAGCTAATTCATTTATGTAACAAACATGTGAAACTCATTTAGAGACAATTTAATTAGCAGGTCCTCAGAAGTTTTCTTTTAAAACACATCTAACACTGTACTGAATAATTGCACTTTTTTTACAGGAACTCTATTTTTATTCTGGGCTTTCTAATTATCCAGCTTGTTGTTTTAAAACACTGATCGTAGGGTCAAAAGCACTATCACAGAATTAGCAATGAAAAAGATGTATTTAATAAATATCCCCATAATACATTTAAAATATTATATGCTGATAGTTTAGCACTTAGACTTTAGCTAATTACCAAAGGGATCCCATCAATATTGCCTGGTTTTAATCATGTATGTAAAGACACATTTTTTTTGGGGGGGGGGGGATTTTGTAAAGATTTTAATTAATCATATACAATAAACTATGACTATGACTATCTCACCAATTATTTCTGAAAAACTAGCTCTCTTTCTCCGTGTTAGTCCATTAGTGTTTTCATTGTTTCCAGTGATTTTCTTTACATGGTAAATTTTCAGGAATACAATCCCAAAATAGCAGCTTCGGTATCACAGTGCAGGCAACTTATAATAAGCATTATTCCCACACATGCAGCAAACCCCACAAAATACTGGATCAGTTCCCCCTTTGAGTCCCCAATCTCCAAAATTAGGAAGTTATGTTTATAGTCACAGGAACCAATAAATATGTTATTATAATCTATCTTTAATCTATGGCGGCTGGTTTTCCCTTTCTTAACAAAGTCCAGGGACATCGCAGCATGAGCTTTGCCAGTTGCATTAATTTCCTCTTTCTCAGCCCATGGTGGTACATGAGTTTTCTGTTCAGCAGCTTTCTTTTGGAAATCCTGTCTCCTTTTCTCAACTAAATTCCAAAACACTTTCTCTGCTTCACGCAATATACATGTTAAATTATTCTTGTGTGCCTTAACTATATTTATTGACTTCATTTTTAGGAAAAATTCACCATAAACTGTGCATCTTGGCTACTATGTACTGGATTCATATTCTTTCAAATAGGAAGTTCTGAAAATACTACATCTAAGTCTGAGTAATAATACTGAAGTTTGCCCGTTGCATAAAACAGACTGGCTAAAACGCTACATGATATACCAAATGTTAATGGTAAATGGTGATATGTAACTCCTTCTGTTACTGGAACTGGTAATTTCAATCAGACATAACAATCACTAATCTCCATTGTCTCTAAGTACTGAAATAACAATTTTGTGAAAACATTTAAAGATGTGTCATTATCTAAAACTATGTGATACAAATCTGTCTCATCTCCTGTTTCTAATTCTACTTTATCTCCTTTTACGGTAGCTGTTTTCTCATTAGTAAGTGTATAATTTTTCTTATTTGATATCATTAATAAAGGTACTGCTACCATTAGAAATAACCATACTGAGATCACTAATAGAATACTACATATGCAGGCTCTACAACATCTTCATGTTAAACTTTGTTTCGGTCGCTCAGTGACTTAATTTTTCACCATTTTAATCTGAAAAGGATAGTTTCTCCTCTTTCTTTCTTCACTTGAGAATATTAAGCTCTTATTTCTAAGGTGGGCTCACTTTTCTTTCATCAATCTGTACAGCATCTACTTCTTCTGATTCCTCACTTAAATCTACATTCTCAAACTCTTCTAAAATTACATAGGTCCACTCAGGGGCCTTGTATTTATTGTTGAAGATTCTCAGTCTAGGGCTTCTTCATGTGTTTCTTACAGTTGACTGTTTAGGCTGAGTTTCACTAGCAAACTCATTAATCTGTTCTGGTCTTTCATTTGTTTTCTAAAATAATCTCAGTCTTTTCAATCCACTCAGCCACTTATCACCTTTTCTGACCCTTTTAACTTGAACTGAACTTTCACCCTCTTCTTCTTTCTCTAGAGCTCTTTTATTTTTGTTATGTGTAGGCACAATCTGTTCGTGTTTGGAATCACTCTCTGACTGTTCCTGTACAGGTCTTATATATATAAATTCATCCACCTGAACTTGTTCTTCTTCCTCTATCTGGTCCTGTTCAGGTCATATTTCAAGTTGTTCTTCTTCTGCCTGAATCTGTTCTTCTTCTCCTAACTGGTCCTGCTCAGGTCTAACTGAAATTTGCTCTTCTGTTGCCTGAATGTGTTCTTCTTCCCCTATCTGTTCCTGCTCAGGTCTTTGGGTAGTTTTGTTTGCCTTTGCATGAGTATCTTCTTCTTTCCCTGTTTGGTCCTGCTCAGGGTCTCGAGTAGTTTTGTTCACTTTTTTATGAGTGAGTTCTTATACACCAATCTGGTCCTCACTATTTTCCTGTCTCTCTAATCTTGTTCTGCTTCTTGTTTGAATACCAACCTCTGGAATATCTATCACTGGTATCCAAACCTCCTGACTTGTGCTCAGTTGTTCCTCGTCTATTGCTTCAGAATCTATCACTCTAGATCCTTCGACTTCACAACCCTCCGCTGTTTCAACAGCTTCACCCAGTTGTTGTTCTTCTTCAGTAGGGCCTGGAACTCTTCTTGTATGGCTAGTGTGAATCCAATTGGGTAAACCTGCATACTTCACTGCTGTTGTAGTGACCAGTATGACTTGACGTGGTTCATCCCACCTGGGTGCTAGGCATGACTTTCTGGCGTGTTTCTTCACTACCACCCACTCTCTAGGATTCAAATCATGTGCCTGTGCTGGCTGCCTGGCACCTGCGTCTTCTCCATCCTGGTGAGAGACAGAATGCACTAGGTCTGCCAATCCTCTGCAATAGTCCATTACCAGATCATCAGTTATACTCATCAATTTATGACCAGGAATAAATGCTTGTCTCATTGCCCTTCACATAAGTATTTCATGGGGACTCAATCCTGTTTTTCTGTCAGGAAGACTTCAGAGTCCCATCAATACAAGGGGCAATGCATTTGGCGATTTTAGTGATGTTTATGCACACACTTTCCCTAACCTTGACCTGTTTGTGCCATTTAATTGCTCAACCACTCTAGAAGCCTCTGGGTGGTATGCACAGTGCAGTTTCTGGTCAATATTGGATGCTTCACAGATTAATCAAACTATCTCGTTATTAAAATGAGATCCTCTATCTGATTCCAAAGTGATTGGGAAACCAAAACGAGGATTCAATTCTGACAAAAGTAACTTAGCAACAGTGAGACTGTTGTTTCTCCTAGTGGGGTATGCCTCCACCCATCGTGAAAACAAACAATCTATGACAAGGACATGCTTTATTCCATTGCTGGGAGGCAACTCTATGTGGTCAAGCTGCCGTCTCGTGAATGGTCCTTCTGCCTTTCCAATTTTTCCCCAACTGACCACTGTCTTCCTGCCAAGAATTTGCTGCTGACAAATTAAGCAACTCTGGCAAAGACTCTCTGTGACTACCCCGAACGTTTGGATCATATCAATTCAGTCTAATCATCTTGTGCCTACCTATATGTTTCTCTCCATGATACATTCTTGTCATTTGAGAGAGCATGCAGTCTGACATGACTGGTCTGCCATCATTGTATACCCATACATCATCATCTGTCCTTCTTTGACAACCTGATTTCATCCAGATTTATTTTTAATTTGCCTCAACTTCATCCTCTAACTGTCTAACCTCATCCTATGTCTCTAGAGGTGAGAAAAACAAAAGTTGGTAGCTGATTTAATTTGTTTCAATTTCTCTGCTTAGGGCCATGTTATTTCTTGCACAATATTAAGCAACTTGGTCAGCATATCTGTTACCTCCCGTCACATAGTCATTTCCTGACTGGTGAGCAGCACACTTGACCACTGCTATTTCCTTTGACAATTGTATTGCTCCCAACAATTATTTTACATTTTTACCATTCCTAATTGGAGATCCTGAAGAAGTCAGAAATCCCCTCTGCACCCAGAGTTGGCCGAAGTCGTGTACAACCCCGAAACCATATTGACTGTCCGTGATTATGGTTATTATACAATTTTTCCCAATTTTGCATGCCTTTGTTAAGGCCACCAATTCGGCTACGTGTGCAGACTTGAGTCCCGGTAAACTGGATGCTTCAATAACAACCTAACACCTTACATACAGCGTACGTTGCACTGAGTCCTCCTCCCTCTGTTCTCATGTAGGAGCAATCTACAAATAGTTTGTGATCTGGCTCTTTCAGGGGCTCATCCTTCATATCGGGACGGGGCTTGGTACACAACTCAGTCACATCCAAAAAATCATGATCCACTTCATCTTTCACTTCTTCACAACAAGGGTCTGGCCAGAATGTGGAGCGATTCATCATTGTACATCTAATCATTATCACATTTTCTGCTCCCAGAATCACTCTTTCATACTTAGTTCGACTAGCAGTAGTGTGCTGCGTTCGAGTTCTTGTTAAAAGAATCTCAACTGATTATTAACCGTGGGCGTAAAATCCGTTTCGGGGGCGAATTTGCGGATTTTTGACAATTTCACGATCTGCGAATTGCGCGAATTTGCCCAATAAACCGCAAATTCGCAAGCTACGAATTATTTTGCTTGGTCGCGCTTGAAAAATACAATATCGCGCGCGATTTTGCGTGTGCTGCGCCATTTTCGATCTTGTTGCGTGATCGCGCGAGAGTTTTTCGAACTCAATTACGTTATAGTGGCTTGCCATCTTGCACAGCAAGAGTTTGACAACGCGAGTACGTCATAAAGGCCCGCAATCACGAATTGTGGGAGTAAACAATGACGAACACATAGCTGCGGCGCGCAGCTGACTTACGGCAGAAGATTTAAACAGGTCGCGTTCCCGAAATACAAAAATTGCAATTCTGCACAAGAAATCCACCGCAGGAAGCATAAACCTTGTGAAAATGATGATTTTGATCAGAATTACTCCTAAGATTGACATTTGGCTGCACTTTTTGGTGCAGGAGTCCATTTTTTGGGGTAGGGTGGGAGGAAGGAAGTGCCCCAGAGTCTCCAACTTCCTGTTCCTGTCCAGCAGGCTCCTCGCAGTGCTTTGTCCATGTCCTAGTCACTTTTCATTTGGCTGTGGAGCTGGAAGCAATACTTTTTGTGGCTGCTGCTGGATAATTGTATTTGAGGACTTTTTGGACTTTGGAGTTTGGATCACTTTTGGACTTGAGATTTTACAAGTAAGTTTGTGTTGTTTGTTGGGGGCATTGCAGTTGAGGCAACTACAGTTCTAAAACTTTTTCACAACTTTAACGAAATATATATTGTGGTGGGTAGCCACAGTATCCAGTAGGCCCAGGGTTAGTTGTGGGTGCATTATACACCGGTTTCTGTGATTTTTTTTAACTTAATTCTCATTTATGTCATGGAATTTTAGCTCACTGTTATATGTTGATTTTTTTAAAAAGATTTTGGGGTGCCTGTAAAGCCTCACTAACCAGTAGGCCCAGGTGTAGTGAGTGGTGCATGGACCTAGTCTTTCTATGGGGTGTCTTGAATTTAAACATCATTGAGGGCATGGATGGCATTGGATTGTGGTGGTTTGTGTGTGTTTTTCTACTTTTTGGGGTGTTGTTGGGGCCTGGCCATGTGGGTGGGGGCCATTTTGAGGCCTGGTATGGGCAGGTGCCTGGCCATGTGGTGGGGGTCAAGGGGCCATGTTAAAGCCAGGCAGTGTGCTCGGGCCTGCACCCAGTTTCCCTTGCTTTCATCCATTATGCCCAGGGGTACTCAGTGGTGCATGGGCCTAGTCTTTCTGTGGGTTGTTTTGAATTTGAACACCATTGAGGGCATGGATGGCGGTGATTTTTGGGTGTTTTTCAAATTTTTGCGTTGGTGTTGGGGCCTGGCCATGTGGGTGGGGGCCATTTTGAGGCCTGGTACAGGCAGAGCCTGGCCATGTGGTGGGGGTCAAGGGGCCATTTTGAAGCCAGGCAGTGTGCTCAGGCATACACCCTGTTTGCCTTGCTTTCAACCATTATGCCCAGGGGTACTCAGTGGTGCATGGGCCTAGTCTTTCTGTGGGGTGTCTTGAATTTAAACATCATTGAGGGCATGGATGGCATGGGATTGTGGTGATTTTTGTAGTGTTTTTCGACTTTTTGGGGTGTTGTTGGGGCCTGGCCATGTGGGTGGGGGCCATTTTGAGGCCTGGTACAGTCAGGGCCCGGCCATGTGGTGGGGGTCAAGGGGCCATTTTGAAGCCAGGCAATGTGCGGAGGCCTGCACTCAGTTTGCCTTGCTTTCAACCATTATGCCCAGGGGTACTCAGTGGTGCATGGGCCTAGACTTTCAGTGGGGTGTCTTGAATTTAATCATTGAGGGCATGGATGGCATGGGATTGTGGTGATTTTTGTAGTGTTTTTCGACTTTTTGGGGTGTTGTTGGGGCCTGGCCATGTGGGTGGGGGCCATTTTGAGGCCTGGTACAGTCAGGGCCCGGCCATGTGGTGGGGGTCAAGGGGCCATTTTGAAGCCAGGTAATGTGCGCAGGCCTGCACCCAGTTTGCCTTGCTTTCAACCATTATGCCCAGGGGTACTCGGTGGTGCATGGGCCTAGTCTTTCTGTGGGGTGTCTTGAATTTAAACATCATTGAGGGCATAGATGGCATGGGATTGTGGTGATTTTTGTGTGTTTTTGACTTTTTGGGTTGGTGGTGGGGCCTGGCCATCTGGGTGGGGGCCATTTTGAGGCATGGTACAGGCAGGGCCTGGCCATGTGGTGCGGGTCAAGGGGCCATTTTGAAGCCAGGCAGTGTGCTCTGGCCTGCACCCAGTTTGCCTTGCTTTCAACCATTATGCCCAGGGGTACTCAGTGGTGCATGGGCCTAGTCTTTCTGTGGGGTGTCTTGAATTTAAACATCATTGAGGGCATGGATGGCATGGGATTGTGGTGATTTTTGAGTGTTTTTCAAATTTTTGGGGTGTTGTTGGGGCCTGGCCATGTGGGTGGGGTGCCGTTTTGAGGCCTGGTACAGGCATGGCTTGGGCATGTGGTGGGGGTCTAGGGGCCATTTTGAAGCCAGGCAGTGTGCTCAGGGCTGCACTCAGTTTGCCTTGCTTTCAATCATTATGCCCAGGAGTACTCAGTGGTGCATGGGTCTAGTCTTTCTGTGGGGTGTCTTGAATTTAAACATCATTGAGGGCATGGATGGCATGGGATTGTGGTGATTTTTGAGTTTTTTTCGACTTTTTTGTTGGTGTTGGGGCCTGGCCATGTGGGTGGGGGCCATTTCGAGGCCTTGTACAGGCAGGACCTGGCCATGTGGTGGGGGCCAAGGGGCCATTTTGAAGCCAGGCAGTGTGCTCAGCCTGCACCCAGTTTGCCTTGCTTTCAACCATTATGCTCAGGAGTACTCAGTGGTTCATGGGCCTAGTATTTCTGTGGGATGTCTTGAATTTAAACATCATTGAGGGCATGGATGGCATTGGATTGTGGTGATTTTTGAGTGTTTTTCGACTTCTTGGGGTGTTGTTGGGGCCTGGCCATGTGGGTGGGAGTCATTTTGAGGCTTGGAACAGGCAGGGCCTGGCCATGTGGTGGGGGTCAAGGGGCCATTTTGAAGCCAGGCAGTGTGCTCAGGCCTGCACCCAGTTTGCCTTGCTTTCAACCATTATGCCCAGGGGTACTCATTGGTGCATGGGCCTGGTCTTTCTGTGGGGTGTCTTGAATTTAAACATCATTGAGGGCATGGACGGCATGGGATTGTGGTGATTTTTGTGTGTTTTTTTACTTTTTGGGGTGTTGTTGGCGCCAGGCCATGTGGGTGGGGGGCTTTTTGAGGGCTGGTACAGGCAGGGCCTGGCCATGTGGTGGGGGTCAAGGTGCCATTTTGAAGCCAGGTATTAGTGTACAAGGGAACCCGTAAAAATGGCCAAGGACCACGGGTAGAACTGAGTATTTTTATTTTACAAAGGTCCTAGGTTAAGGTGATAATTAGAGGAATAAATTACACAGGCTCGAGATAAAGGCTGTGTTTTTCCTTCTTCAGAGTCCAGCCGGACCTAGAAGCGTTTATTTTGGAAAACAATTTATAAGTATAGATAGAATTAGGCGAAACCAGGTCGCACATGAGTAACTGGGCACAAGCCTATACCTAGTCAGAGGAAAACAATACAGGGGAAAAGGAGAAAGAATTAACAGGCAAACAAGGAGAAGAGGGTGGCTTATAATACAATGCAAACAATTTTTGAATAAGCACAAACCCACAGTAACTACCGTAAAAATTGTAAATCATAAAACGAGCAGTACTGCAAAACAGTCGACGAACGTTTCGATCCCTATCTCCAAAAATATAGTGGGATCATCTTCAGGACTAAAGTGAGCTTTGCCTGATTGGTTGAGTGAGCCTGTAGGGTTTAAACAGGGAGGAAAAGAAAGAGAAATGAAAATTCTAACAACAATTCGTTAAACAACTAGTCAGTAGCCACTCTCTTCATGCAGGGTGCAACACGTGCACATGCAGTTGCTTGATCCAAAGGGCACGGATGGAAATGTGCTTGTATTTGGAGTGTGGGTGACCAAGAAAGACATACCGCATTTGCTCGTTGACAAAGTGCTCGGGGACGTGATATCCGGTGTTGGTGCGAAAATTGACAGGGTGGGGGAGTGTTGGCCAGGAGTTTGACATGGTTGTGATTTAACCTAAAATTAAAAGAGATTCTGGTTAACACAAGCGAGGCACGGTGGGCTGGACGTGGCTGAAAACACTTCAGTGGGCATTCAGGTTCCGAAGTAGCCGATGCCTATAAGAAAGTAATTTAGTCATACACTTGGCGAATGACAGGTTGGAGTCAATAAGGTTGGAATAGGGTTACCGGGTTTACCGTTGTCGCCTTGCATTTGGCGCCAGGCGTTCAGGAAGGATATCGGTATCTACCCAGTCGGGTCGGTTCGATTTAGGCCTGAAAAACAGTGGTTAGGTCGGAGATTAAGACCTATTAGGTGAAGCCGGGGTGGCGAGTTTAAGTGCAGTGGAGGAACAGAATATTACCGTTACAGCCTAGCGTCTCTAGCGTTGGCTCGACGGGATACTTCGATAGAATTATAACCTGTGAAAAAAAGGGGGAATGAGCGATTTGTAGGTTGGAAGTGCATAAAGGTGAAGGTGAAGGCGGCGGGTGCAGGCAGGTAATTACCGTGAGTTGCGGTTTGTTATCTCCGCAGGGCGCTCAATGGCGTTGGCCTTTTCTGTGTGAGCCTGCAAGGGGAGGAATATGGAAGGCACACATAAGACATATTGGACTGGACCCGTCCCTCGTGAGGGTCAGGGGGGTGTATCAAGTCAAGGCTTTCCGTAATATGTTCGTAGTGGGGCCAAAATAGGGTCCGGTCTGGAGGCTTAATGGCCTGGTGCTGAGTGTCTGCATGCAGCGGCGCCTAATGTAGTCCGTGATTGTGGTGATGGACAGTGAGAGCGGACTTATCCGGAGTGACAGTGATTCCGATGATGGGCGCCATCTTAGAGTGGTCAACCCAGAGAGTGAGTGAGTGAACCAACTGGTGATTTAAGGGGTTAAAGGGATGGGCTCTTGTCAAAGTGCGGTTCTCTAAATCAAAGGGTCACAGGCTAATTAAAACCAACTGACATTTGAGAAGGTTACAATTGAAAGTTTGAACACAGACGATTGTACAAGCTCATGCAGAAGGAGGAAAAGCAATGTAAGCCAACTTATATTAGACTAGTCCAATCCTCTGTTCTGTTGAGGCCATCCTGGATAGAGTTGAACTGTATGATGGACTTCAGCTCTTCTTTGTTGAGTAACTGTCCCATGTTGCCACCTCTCGGTGGAAGTCTCAGTACTTTCAGGACAGTCCATTTCAAATCGCTGTCAGAATGTTTTTGGGCTGCAAAATGTTCCACCAGAGGTGCATTTAGAGTCCCGCACCGAATGCGACTTCTGTGTTGCCCAATGCGAATTTTTACCTTCTGGCTAGTTTGTCCAATGTAAACTTTTTGGCATGGGCATAGGATTAAATAGATGACATTGCAGGTGTTGCAGTTGGAGAAGGAACGACATTGTATGGTAACATTGTTAAAGGTAAAAAAAAATTCCTTCTATAGTGCTGTCACAATTATTGCACCCACCACATTTAGCATGCCCAACAATGGGGGACAGACCCCATACATTATCAAGTGTAGCCGGAGGTAGTGAATTGGGCAAAGCAGCCCTCACAAGATGGTCTCTGAGGTTTTTACTTTTTTTGAAGGCAAATACTGGTTTTTCAATGGAAAGGACACCTGTGTTTAGTATCGGCCAGTGCTTGAGAATGGTCTTTCTCAACTGATTGGAAATTGGTGAGAAAGTAGAGACACAAGCTATGCGCTTAGAGTCAGTCTTTTCCTTTGGTATGAGTAGGGCTTCCCTAGGGCAATACCAAGCCCGCTTAGTAGCGTTTTTAACTCGTTTTTTAGGGTAACCCCTTTCCTTGAGTTTGGATGCTAAGGTAGCAGCTTCTCGGAAGTAGTCATCTTTACAAGAGCAGTTCCGCCTGATTTGCAGAAATTGCGAGTAGGGGAGTGAATTGCGTAGTGCTCTTGGATGATTACTATTGTAGGCCAGAAGGGTGTTTTTTTCAGTGGGCTTACGATAGAGACGTGTCAGTAGGGAGCCTTCACTGTGGTAGATTGTAAGATTCAAAAAGGAAATAAGGTCATTACTGGTGGAAATGGTGAAAGTGAGTCCTAGGCAGTTATTATTCAGCCAGTGTAGGAATTGGCGCAGGCAATCGTCGCTTCCATTCCAAATGATGAAAATATCATCGATATACCTGCGCCAAAACTTTATCCCTGAGAGGAAAGGATTGGTGGGATTGATGATCACATTGGTCTCTATCTCATCCATAAAGAGTATCGCCAAATTAGGGGAAAAAATTGTGCCCATGGCAGTCCCCTTAATTTGTTCATAGAAATTGCCATCAAAGAGGAAAAAATTCAGTGTGAGGCATATTTCTAGGAGCTGGATGATAAACATGCTTGGTACAGCGTGAGGACGTGGTCGTGAGTCCAGAATCTTTTTGATCACTAAGAGTGCTGTTGTCTGCGGGATATTAGTGTAAAGGGACTCGATGTCCATAGTGACCAGAGTTTCAATCATTGGGTTGTACGGGTGATTTTCGATCATGTTGATCATGTGCATCGAGTCCTTTAAATGTAAATAAATAAATGTAAATGTATTTGAGCTTATATAGCGCACAGCTACCCGCAGTGGGTGTCCCGGCGCTTGCTTAGGGAACCCGTCCTGGTATTCCCCTGTGAGATAACCCCGGCAGGGTATCCACAAGGTGAAAGCCAGGCATCCCGCCACGAGGGGCCGTTGTGGAGATTAAGCAAGCTATTGCCCAGAGTCGCAGAGTGTGAACCCGTGAGTCGAGAAGGCACCAGAGTGAGAATTATCGAGTCCGTGGAATTTTTAGCCCAAGACCCGCCGAGGCGGGGAATTGAACCCTGGTCCAGGGCTGATCTCAGCTTCCGGGTCTGCCGCCTCTAACCCCTGAGCCACACTTCTCCTTTATGTAGCATTGTGTTGATGGAACAAACTCTTTGATAAAAAAGTCTACATAAGATCCCAATGGTTCTAAGATGGACCCGCAGGCTGAAACAATGGGACGGGCTGGAGGATTTTTCTCATCTTTGTGCACTTTGGGCAGCGTATATATCATCGGGATTCTGGGCGTTTTGACATTTAAGAAATTGTACTCTTTTTTCGATAGAAATCCTGCATCAAGGCCTTCTTTTGTTATTTTTTGTATTAGGCTCTGTATCTCTTTAGTTGGATTGTGACTCAGTCTTTTGTAGTGCTCTTTATTCTCCAATTGCCGCATTATTTCTGAAATGTATGCCGTTTTTTCTTGTAGGACGATTCCTCCGCCTTTATCGGCGCTCTTAATTATGAGATTGTCATTGGCTTTGAGTTGCGAGATGGCATTTTTCTCTTCCCTTGAAATGTTATAGGGAATGAACATTTTCTTATTTTGGAGGTTCAGCAGCTCCTTCAAAATAACCTTCTCAAATGTAACCACTTCAGTGGGAATCATACTGGCAGAAGGAGAAAAGATGGAAGGTGGTCGAAAGGGGGTATTATTTGTCCTTTCTGGTGTGGGATGTAACTGAAAGAAGGCCTGTAGGCGTATACGTCTAAAGAATCTCATTAGTTCAGTTTGTAAATCCATGTAATTAGGAGGAATCGTGGGTACAAATGAAAGGCCTTTCATAAGTAATGACAACTTGTGCAAGTGTGTGTTTAGAGAGGTTAAATATTGGGATGCTACCAATTCTATCCGGGTGTGTTGAGACTACATTTACCACTGGTAATAGTTGTTGCGAGTTCTGCGCTCGCCGGGTGGGTTGTGCCAGCATTGTGGTTTTTTTACCTTTCCGCGTTGCGGTGGGTCCTGGGCACCTCTGGCTAAAAAAGAGTTCTGGTGTAGTCCACCTCTCCTTGCACCGCAACCACCTTCACCGGGATCAGAGCTATCCGAAGATTCGGCAGAAGTGTCTGAGAATCCCACTAGGTTCTGGCGTCTGTTATAGCGGCCCCACAGGCGGCTGTTTTGAAAGCGAGGATATGTTTTATTAATATAGAAATCCTTCTGCAGGTAAGGATAGGTGTTTTCTATATTATATAGTTTCACGTCTTTTTTTATTTTGTTGGATTTTTTGGTTTGTTCGATCCTGTGGAATTCAGCCACAGTTATGTCAATTTGTTCCAATAGTTTTTTTGCGTCTGCACTAGGGTCGGAATCTGTTATTTGTTTAAGGAGGTCTGCAATCTCTACTTCTAAAGATTTAAGAGTTTCACTCGCGATATCAATGCCCAGGGCTAGCCAGTGGCGTGAACAAGTGGTGCCTATAAAGCTAAAGTTTTGAATATATTTGGGATTATCTGTGAAAATTCCCGGAATGTTTCGAACCTGTAAACCTAATGGAATTACGTTGGCCTGTAGATAATCTGTTAACATTAAGATCATGAGTTCTAATCGGACTTGCTTCTTTTTCCGTTTTTCTAGTTGGTCTGGAATAGAGTAATTTACTGAGATTGGAGCCTCTGGTGTCTCTGATAGTAAAGAGGGGCGTGAGCATAGTTGTTTCAGGTAATCGTCTGTGTAGAGAGGTGTGTTAACTGACATGTTAGGGGACAAGTATAGGGAGACACAATCTGGGGATTAGAAAGGACGAGGTGTCAGGACTGGCCCGCCCCCGAGGAGAGGTGGGCAAGGGAATAGAAAACCCTTGCAATCTGGTGATTGCGCTAAGTGTAGGTATTAGTGTACAAGGGAACCCGTAAAAATGGCCATGGACCACGGGTAGAACTGAGTATTTTTATTTTACAAAGGTCCTAGGTTAAGGTGATAATTAGAGGAATAAATTACACAGGCTCGAGATAAAGGCTGTGTTTTTCCTTCTTCAGAGTCCAGCCGGACCTAGAATCGTTTATTTTGGAAAACAATTTATAAGTATAGATAGAATTAGGCGAAACCAGGTCGCACATGAGTAACTGGGCACAAGCCTGTACCTAGTCAGAGGAAAACAATACAGGGGAAAAGGAGAAAGAATTAACAGGCAAACAAGGAGAAGAGGGTGGCTTATAATACAATGCAAACAATTTTTGAATAAGCACAAACCCACAGTAACTACCGTAAAAATTGTAAATCATAAAACGAGCAGTACTGCAAAACAGTCGACGAACGTTTCGATCCCTATCTCCAAAAATATAGTGGGATCATCTTCAGGACTAAAGTGAGCTTTGCCTGATTGGTTGAGTGAGCCTGTAGGGTTTAAACAGGGAGGAAAAGAAAGGGAAATGAAAATTCTAACAACAATTCGTTAAACAACTAGTCAGTAGCCACTCTCTTCATGCAGGGTGCAACACGTGCACATGCAGTTGCTTGATCCAAAGGGCACGGATGGAAATGTGCTCGTATTTGGAGTGTGGGTGACCAAGAAAGACATACCGCATTTGCTCGTTGACAAAGTGCTCGGGGACGTGATATCCGGTGTTGGTGAGAAAATTGACAGGGTTGCAGAACTCGCAACAACTATTACCAGTGGTAAATGTAGTCTCAACACACCCGGATAGAATTGGTAGCATCCCAATATTTAACCTCTCTAAACACACACTTGCACAAGACGAGTTGTCATTACTTATGAAAGGCCTTTCATTTGTACCCACGATTCCTCCTAATTACAAGGATTTACAAACTGAACTAATGAGATTCTTTAGACGTATACGCCTACAGGCCTTCTTTCAGTTACATCCCCCACCAGAAAGGACAAATAATACCCCCTTTCGACCACCTTCCATCTTTTCTCCTTCTGCCAGTATGATTCCCACTAAAGTGGTTACATTTGAGAAGGTTATTTTGAAGGAGCTGCAGAACCTCCAAAATAAGAAAATGTTCATTCCCTATAACATTTCTAGGGAAGAGAAAAATGCCATCTCGCAACTCAAAGCCAATGACAATCTCATAATTAAGAGCGCCGATAAAGGCGGAGGAATCGTCCTACAAGAAAAAACGGCATACATTTCAGAAATAATGCGGCAATTGGAGAATAAAGAGCACTACAAAAGACTGAGTCACAATCCAACTAAAGAGATACAGAGCCTAATACAAAAAATAACAAAAGAAGGCCTTGATGCAGGATTTCTATCGAAAAAAGAGTACAATTTCTTAAATGTCAAAACGCCCAGAATCCCGGTGATATATACGCTGCCCAAAGTGCACAAAGATGAGAAAAATCCTCCAGGCCGTCCCATTGTTTCAGCCTGCAGGTCCATCTTAGAACCATTGGGATCTTATGTAGACTTTTTTATCAAAGAGTTTGTTCCATCAACACAAGGCTACATAAAGGACTCGATGCAAATGATCAACATGATCGAAAATCACCCGTACAACCCAATGATTGAAACTCTGGTCACTATGGACATCGAGTCCCTTTACACTAATATCCCGCAGACAACAGCACTCTTAGTGATCAAAAAGATTCTGGACTCACGACCACGTCCTCACGCTGTACCAAGCATGTTTATCATCCAGCTCCTAGAAATATGCCTCACACGGAATTTTTTCCTCTTTGATGGCAATTTCTATGAACAAATTAAGGGGACTGCCATGGGCACAATTTTTTCCCCTAATTTGGCGATACTCTTTATGGATGAGATAGAGACCAATGTGATCATCAATCCCACCAATCCTTTCCTCTCAGGGATAAAGTTTTGGCGCAGGTATATCGATGATATTTTCATCATTTGGAATGGAAGCGACGGATGCCTGCGCCAATTCCTACACTGGCTGAATAATAACTGCCTAGGACTCACTTTCACCATTTCCACCAGTAATGACTTTATTTCCTTTTTGGATCTTACAATCTACCACAGTGAAGGCTCCCTGCTGAAACGTCTCTATCGTAAGCCCACTGAAAAATACACCCTTCTGGCCTACAATAGTAATCATTCGAGAGCACTACGCGATTCACTCCCCTACTCGCAATTTCTGCGAATCAGGCGGAACTGCTCTTGTAAAGATGACTACTTCCGAGAAGCTGCTACCTTAGCATCCAAACTCAAGGAAAGGGGTTACCCTAAAAAACTAGTTAAAAACGCTACTAAGCGGGCTTGGTATTGCCCTAGGGAAGCCCTACTCATGCCAAAGGAAAAGACTGACTCTAAGCGCATAGCTTGTGTCTCTACTTTCTCACCAATTTCCAATCAGTTGAGAAAGACCATTCTCAAGCACTGGCCGATACTAAACACAGGTGTCCTTTCCATTGAAAAAACAGTATTTGCCTTCAAAAAAAGTAAAAACCTCAGAGACCTTCTTGTGAGGGCTGCTTTGCCCAATTCACTACCTCCGGCTACACTTGATAATGTATGGGGTCTGTCCCCCATTGTTGGGCATGCTAAGTGTGGTGGGTGCAATAATTGTGACAGCACTATAGAAGGAAAAAGTTTTACCTTTAACAATGTTACCATACAATGTCGTTCCTTCTCCAACTGCAACACCTGCAATGTCATCTATTTAATCCTATGCCCATGCCAAAAAGTTTACATTGGACAAACTAGCCAGAAGGTAAAAATTCGCAATGGGCAACACAGAAGTCGCATTCGGTGCGGGACCCTAAATGCACCTCTGGTGGAACATTTTGCAGCCCAAAAACATTCTGACAGCGATTTGAAATGGACTGTCCTGAAAGTACTGAGACTTCCACCGAGAGGTGGCAACATGGGACAGTTACTCAACAAAGAAGAGCTGAAGTCCATCATACAGTTCAACTCTATCCAGGATGGCCTCAACAGAACAGAGGATTGGACTAGTCTAATATAAGTTGGCTTACATTGGTTTTCCTCCTTCTGCATGAGCTTATACAATCGTCTGTGTTCAAACTTTCAATTGTAACCTTCTCAAATGTCAGTTGGTTTTAATTAGCCTGTGACCCTTTGATTTAGAGAACCGCACTTTGACAAGAGCCCATCCCTTTAACTCCTTAAATCACCAGTTGGTTCACTCACTCACTCTCTGGGTTGACCACTCTAAGATGGCGCCCATCATCGGAATCACTGTCACTCCGGATAAGTCCGCTCTCACTGTCCATCACCACAATCACGGACTGCATTAGGCGCCGCTGCATGCAGACACTCAGCACCAGGCCATTGAGCCTCCAGACGGGACCCTATTTCGGCCCCACTACGAACATATTACGGTAAGCCTTGACTTGATACACCCCCCTGACCCTCACGAGGGACGGGTCCAGTCCAATATGTCTTATGTGTGCCTTCCATATTCCTCCCTTGCAGGCTCGCACGGAAAAGGCCCACGCCATTGAGCGCCCTGCGGAGATAACCAACCGCAACTCACGGTAATTACCTGCCAGCACTCGCCGCCTTCACCTTCACCTTTATGCACTTCCAACCTACAAATCGCTCATTCCCCCTTTTTTTCACAGGTTATAATTCTATCGAAGTATCCCGTCGAGCCAACGCTAGAGACGCTAGGCTGTAACGGTAATATTCTGTTCCTCCACTGCACTTAAACTCGCCACCCCGGCTTCACCTAATAGGTCTTAATCTCCGACCTAACCACTGTTTTTCAGGCCTAAATCGAACCGACCCGACTGGGTAGATACCGATATCCTTCCTGAACGCCGCGCGCCAAATGCAAGGCGAAAACGGTAAACCCGGTAACCCTATTCCAACCTTATTGACTCCAACCTGTCATTCGCCAAGTGTATGACTAAATTACTTTCTTATAGGCATCGGCTACTTCGGAACCTGAATGCTCACTGAAGTGTTTTCAGCCACGTCCAGCCCACCGTGCCTCGCTCGTGGTAACCAGAATCTCTTTTAATTTTAGGTTAAATCACAACCATGTCGAACTCCTGGCCAACACTCCCCCACCCTGTCAATTTTCGCACCAACACCGGATATCACGTCCCCGAGCACTTTGTCAACGAGCAAATGCGGTATGTCTTTCTTGGTCACCCACACTCCAAATACGAGCACATTTCCATCCGTGCCCTTTGGATCAAGCAACTGCATGTGCACGTGTTGCACCCTGCATGAAGAGAGTGGCTACTGACTAGTTGTTTAACGAATTGTTGTTAGAATTTTCCTTTCCCTTGCTTTTCCTCCCTGTTTAAACCCTACAGGCTCACTCAACCAATCAGGCAAAGCTCACTTTAGTCCTGAAGATGATCCCACTATATTTTTGGAGATAGGGATCGAAACGTTCGTCGACTGTTTTGCAGTACTGCTCGTTTTATGATTTACAATTTTTACGGTAGTTACTGTGGGTTTGTGCTTATTCAAAAATTGTTTGCATTGTATTATAAGCCACCCTCTTCTCCTTGTTTGCCTGTTAATTCTTTCTCCTTTTCCCCTGTATTGTTTTCCTCTGACTAGGTACAGGCTTGTGCCCAGTTACTCATGTGCGACCTGGTTTCGCCTAATTCTATCTATACTTATAAATTGTTTTCCAAAATAAACGCTTCTAGGTCCGGCTGGACTCTGAAGAAGGAAAAACACAGCCTTTATCTCGAGCCTGTGTAATTTATTCCTCTAATTATCACCTTAACCTAGGACCTTTGTAAAATAAAAATAGCCATTTTGAAGCCAGGCAGTGTGCTCAGGCCGGCACCCAGTTTGCCTTTCTTTTAACCATTATGCCCAGGGGTATTCAGTGGTGCATGGGCCTAGTCTTTCTGTGGGGTGTCTTGAATTTAAACATCATTGAGGGCATAGATGGCATGGGATTGTGGTGATTTTTGTGTGTTTTTGACTTTTTGGGGTGTTGTTGGGGCCAGGCCATGTGGGTGGGGGCATTTTGAGGGCTGGTACAGGCAGGGCCTGGCCATGTGTTGGGGGTCAAGGGGCCATTTTGAAGCCAGGCAGTGTGCTCAGGCCTGCACCCAGTTTGCCTTGCTTTCAACCATTATGCCCAGGGGTACTCAGTGGTGCATGGGCCTAGTTTTTCTGTGGGGTGTTTTGAATTTAAACATCATTGAGGGCATGGATGGCATGGGATTGTCAGAGTTCACACACAAGGCTCCTGTTTTTCCTTCTTGATGGTGCACGCTCCCAACTCCCCTATGACTCAACCAGTCTGCAAGGATGTGAGCTCTTGCGTGGCTGGTTAACCCACAAGGGAGAGGGGAAGTGAGAAACAAGACAAAATAGAAACACTGGGAGTCTTCCTTCAGTGTCAGTGTCCACGTCTGCTTCCCTTGGAGTGTTCAGGACCTCTTTTGTAGCATCTTCTAAGAACAAGTACCATAATCAGTTTGAATTTACATTAAAATCCTACTGCAATAATCTTAGAAAGGATTACATTTTAGTACATACCAAAAATTAAAGAAGTCCTTTCCTACACTCCTTTGCCTGGGTTGACCTGAATTGATTTAAAACCTTAAAATGCAATTCCAAGAATTCTTTGTTTCGAAGTCAATTTAGCCAAGTCTTGAACATTAACTAATATTAGTTAACTGGGTTAGTGAAGGGTGTTTTAGTTACACAACGATTTGCACACCATCTTGCCTACCTGGCAAAGACTCATTGGTCTCCTCAGAAGGGGTCCTGAAAAACAATTAAACGAAAAAGAAAACACAACAAGGTTCTCTGACAATCTTTGGGTTCTGCACACTAGAGTTATGACTCTTGTTTCTGTAAATAACTCTACAATGCACTGTAACTTTACAAAGTAATTGAACTTAACCATCTTCACAATTCTACCACAAATCCTTTTGAACTTATTGAGTTATGATTCTTGCCAATGCTCTTTGAATTGTGAAGCAAACACTCTTTTTGCAAGTCTTTCGCAAGTCTCTTCCTTAAACAAATTAACCAAAAACGAATTGCATGTTCGAATGCTTGTTGTCCTTCAACTGTTTACATTTTCTCTTGTCTTTTCAAATAAAGGAAAATCGGGTTGCATTTACCAATGTTTTATTGTCCTTCAACTGTTTTTGTTACGATATCTCTTACTTGCTCTTTTGTAGGCCGTCGGAACGAAGATCGGTGACTCCACCGGAAATGCGGAGAAGAACTCGGCTGATGGACCGCACCGGAAACTCCGAAGAATGCCACCGCTGTTGAAGACTGCCCGAAGAGCGAAGAACTCAACGGAGCTCTGTAGGAACAGGAACAGGTAAGGAGGAGGGACGCCGGAGGGAATCTGGACTGAAGGGATGCGGGTAGGTGATGAAGGGATTCCGAAGACAGACGGGCTCAGGAACGCTCGCAGTGAAGCAATCAAGGAAGCAAAGCGTCTCTGAGTAGGCTGCACTGCTATTTATAGCCTGGGTCTTGGGCGTATGCTCAGCAACTCACGTGTAGGGAATTGGCAGTTTGAACGTGAGAGCGAGAAAGTTCTTTTGCAGCGTGACACACCTGAGAACCCTCGGAAACAAACAACCATTGATACCAACAAGGAGCATGATGTGTTCCAATACTATTACAATACTCAATAAGCATTGCTAGCACCAAATAAACAACAAATCCTAACACTGTTACTTGGTTAACTAATACAGGGTAACCATTACTGGGGATTAACTAGCGATTGCCAAAGAACCCATGACAGTTCTCCCCCCCAAAGGCAATCTAACAGGCCGTGGTTTGCTCGGGTTTAGTGCATAAAAAGATATGACAAGTCGTGGTGCATGGACATTGTTTTCTGGTTTCCAAGATCTTTCTGATGAATCATAACCCTTCCAATCAATCAGGTAAAATAAGCGACCTCTAACTCTTTTGGCATCCAGTATGTTTTTAACCTCATACTCCATATGGTCTCCTACTACTACAGGGGGTGGTGGATTGTCTGGCCTCGTTTTAGGATCATAAGCTTTCAACAATGAGACGTGAAAAACTGGATGAATATCATAGTCCTGGGGAAGACTGATTTTCACTTAAACAGGGTTTATAACTTTGTCAATTGGAAACGGGCCAATGAATCTTGGTTTTAATTTTTTGGGTCTAGTGATTTGAATATTTTTAGTTGACAGCCAAATCAAATCTCCCGGTTTGTACTGTGGGGATGGGATCCTGTGTGCGTCTGCTGCTTTTTTCATCTTACTTTTATTTTTCTGAAGACTTTTTCTAACCTGATTTTGGTAAGTCATTAGACTTTCTATTCTTTCAGTGACTGCTGGCATACTCTGAGTTTTTTCAGGAAGAACTATTGGAAGCATTCTGGGGTGTTGACCGGTGAGGAAATAAAAAGGTGAACATCCCAATGCTGAATTTTCTGTGTTATTATAGGTGAACTCCGCTAGGGGCAAAGCTTCATCCCAATTTGAAAACAAGGTACTTGATAAACAACATAGACTTTGTTCTAAGTATTGGTTAACTTTCTCAGTTTGGCCATCAGTTTGAGGATGGAAAGCTGATGATAAAGCTACCTCAATGTCTAATTGTTTACAGAGTTGTCTCCAAAATTTTGAAAGAAATTGGGGACCCCTGTCAGAAACAATCTTGTGTGGAAGTCCATGAAGTTTTTAAGCATTGGCCAGAAAGATGGTACTAAACTCCATTGCTGACGGCAATTTAGGCAAGGGAATGGAATGACTCATTTTAGATAACAAATCTACCACTACTAGGATTGTAGCGAAACCGTGGGACTTGGGTAAATCTGTAACGAAATCTAAGCTAATAGTATGCCAAGCGAAGGGGGGAATGGCCAAAGGCTGTAACAGGCCCATAGGTGGAGAGTGTAGAGATTTCTGTCATGCACATACTGGACAAGCTCGAACATAGTCATGTACGTCGTCACTCATATTCCTCCACCAGAAATGTCTTTGGCATAAATCAAGTGTTTTATTTACTCCTGGGTGAGCAGCTGTTGCTAAGTCATGGTTCCATTACAAGATCTGCTCTTTTAGTTCTTGATCTGGAATGTATAATTTGTTCTTATGGAAGAAAAACCCATCTTGAATTGACTTGTGTTTTAATGACAGCCATTGTTGCTGTTTTAACTTTTCAGTTTCTTTCTTCAGGAATGACAAAAATGTGTCAGTGGAAACTTCTGCACAAACTTTTTCAGTAGGAATGATGCTTTGCAATTCAGGTTTAAAATTTCTATCTTTGTCACACACTAAACGTGACAGTGTGTCAGACAATAATTGTTTTTTGCCTGGCTGATAGATAATTAGAAAATCAAATTCGCTAAAGAACTGCAACCAGTGCATTTGTCTTGGGGTAAATGCCTTGACAGTCGAATAAAACTGTAAATTTTTGTGATCGGAGAAAATAGTAATAGTGTGCTTTGCCCCAAGAAGATGGTGTCTCCATTCTTGTAAAACGGCTATTATAGCTAGAAGCTCTCGCTCGGCTATCGTGTAATTCTGTTCTGCTGCTAAAAGTTTTAGAGAGAAGAAGGCTATAGGATGCAAACGACCAGTATTAATGTCTTTTTGCATTAAGATACCACTTTTTTTTTTTTACTTTTATTGTTTTATTGCAAGGAAATACAGCAGTACATAGTTACCAGAATAACACAATGTCCTCCTAAAGTACATAACAATTTATAACATAAATATAATTCAAGCAGCATAGTAAGTTAAATCCATTCGGCAATTGGTGCCCAGATTTTCTCCCCCAAAACTCCTTTTTTAACCCCCTTTAACTTGTATATAGCAGATTCAATATTATACATAAATAGTATTTTTTCACGCCACATAAAGAATGAAGGCGGGTCCGAACTAATCCATTCCTTAGTAATGCAAGATCTAACTGCAGCAATACATAAAAATAAAAAGTAAGAAATTGTCCTTGGCCTAGTAACAGTATGATCAATGCCCAACAACAGCAATTCCGCAGTTATCTTAATCTCACATTTAAGAATAATAGATAGAAAATTTTCAATATGTTGAAACAACGTAGAAAGTTTAGGGCAAAAAAAAAACATATGCAATTCATCGGCTGCGAATAGCCCGCAGCGACTGCAGTTCCTACCTGTCGTCGTACTCCACTTAGCAACTTTACTTGGGGTATAATAAAGATTATGAATACACATAAAATGTTGGGATTTCATCATCCCTGTTATTATCTAGCGAAGAGAAGGAGAAATTAGATCTACCATTTAGTTGGGAGGAAATTGAACTCTCTCTAATGTCTCTAGCCTCAGGAAAAGCAGCGGGTCCTGATGCTATCCCTTTAGAGTTTTTTAATAACAGGGATGATGAAACAGGGATCCAAATCTCTTTAAAATTGCAACCCCTCTTATTGTAGAGCTCTGACGAGAGCACCCTACAACTTCCAATCCGAGATCTTTTAGCCACCCTCTATTGGACCAAGCGATATGAGTCTCCTGTACACAGACTACGTCCAGCCTCATAGTTTTTAACATCTGAGCCATTATACCCTTTTTCTTTTATCATTTAAACCACAGACATTAATAGAGCATATCGTCAGTTTAGCCATTATATTCTTTTAGTAATTTAGCACAGTTAAACACATAATAACAGAAAATTCCAAGATTCAACACCTGCCACAAATTGATCATAAACTTAGAATGGCAACATCTTTCAGCTGTATGTCCTTGCACCCCAAAAAAAAAAAGTCTGATCCAAGCAGGTCTTCTTCAGAAACTTGATTACAGTCATCGGCCCAGTCTTTTACAAGCAGATGACCCTCGCTAAGTAACTCCTCGTCAAGGTCCCCTTCAGATGTTATCGACACATCAGACATGGAGAACAATTGGCCCCCTGATTCAATGGAGTCTGCATCATGCTGTTCATTCGTCCTAGGCAAGACTCTGACTTCCTCTACAGCCTGACAAAGTTCGGCTAGTGCATCGTCACTCACTCCTGCTCTTGCTCCAGCTCCTTCCTCAACTGCTATCATTGCTAAGTTTACAGGAGATTTAGTTGAAAGAATTACGTCAGGATTTTTAGGAATGGCACCAGGTAAGGCCTTGGAAGAGGTCTGCTCTTTAGTACTGTTTTTAGAGGGATTAGCTGTGTTTTTTTTCTAAATAGTTCAGGTATTATAGGCTCTTTAGCAGTCCCATTTACTTGAAAGATCTGATTTTCTGACTCTGTTACTGTCATCGATGCTGTTGCCGTTTTTTCAATAACTCCTGGCGTAGTATTTACAGGGTTAACTAAATTAGTGGCATTTTTTTTTGTTCCTCTGCCTTTGGGGGCCATAACTGATCCCTCAATCATTATATTAATATTAACAGATTACAACCCTTTATGTAGTCCTTTATGTAGCTAGTTAGAAACAAACTCTGTATCAATTTATAGCAGTTTAGCAGTTTCCGTAAGCCTCCAAAACATAAACTTGTGGTTTCACTTATTGTTTAGTTCAAGCACAGAGTCTTCAATCTTCTTTTACTTTTGGCTCCATTTTATCTGCTCTCCACACGCCTTTATCAAATGTTGCAACTCTCACCTGCAGCTTGGTGAATATGAACTGCCATGCCACACTGGATCAAACTCAGCACTAGTTGTTCTTGCCAGAATTGGAACAACTCACCGCTCGAGTTGAATGCGACCCCAGACGCGATGTTCAGCAATTTTCAACAATCCCTTAAGCACTGATACAATGTTGCAGCAATAGGCACAGCGAGCTCTCAGCTCCTCGGTCCTTGCCGGTGCCCCCGCCTCTCCTGCAGAAACGCCGTGAATCGCGTCTCTACCCTCGACAGGTAGGCTCCAGCCACAGCACCACGCCGGCCTCGGCAGCGGCAGCAGTACACAAACGAAGCGCCACGGATCACGTCTTTACCCGCAGCCAGTAGCAGCGTCCGACCGCCGCACCAAACAAGCGGCAGCAGCGCGGTAGCAGCGTGAAAGCACCAAACAAGCCGGTCTCACTCTCTGGAAACGCCAAAGTTCAAAAATCAGTACAGCGCCAAGGTAACCCCGCGTAACCCTCGCAGCTTATCCCGTATGCTTAGATAAGCTTTTAGCTCGCAACAACAGTAGAGCAAACGCCGGTTAAGACCAAGTCGAGTCGGACATCAGGAAGAGGACGCCACAGCTCCTCACACGGCTGCAGTAGCGGCCGCCATCTTGCTTCCCTTGCTACGCATTAAGACACCACTAACCGCATTTTGTGAAGCATCCGCTTCAACAAAGAACGGTCTGTCAGGATCAGGGTGTATCAAAATAGGTGCTGAGGTGAAAGCTTTCTTCAATAGAGTAAAAGCGGCCTCCGCCTCATTACTCCAATGAAACTTCCTTCCTTTGTTCAAGAGTTGTGTAATTGGTACAACTATCTCTGAAAACTTAGAGATAAACCGTCTGTAGAAATTTGCGAATCCCAAAATTCGCTGTATTTCCTTTACAGAGGTAGGAGCAGGCCAATTTAAGATTGCTTCTACTTTTTTTTTTAGGATCCATCGTTATTCCTTCTGGAGACAACCAATAGCCTAAGAATTCTACCTTTGAGGAGTTAAAAACGCATTTCTCCAGTTTCACAAATAGAGAATTATCTCTAAGTTTTTGGAGAACAGATCTTACTTGCATGACATGTTCCTCAGGAGTTCTTGAGTAAATCAGAATGTCATCAATATATACAATGACGCAAACATCTAGAAGGTCATGCAATACTTCATTAATGAAGTATTGGAAAGCTGCCGGAGCGTTACAAAGGCCAAAGGGCATCACTGTATACTCAAATAGATCAAATTTAGTGCGAAATGCAGTTTTCCCCTCATCGCCTTCTTTAACGCGGATCAGGTGATAAGCACCACTTAAATCCAGTTTAGTATAGATGGTGGATCCTTTGACTTGATTTAAAAGTACCGGTATCAAGGGTAACGGGTATCGGTACTTAATAGTTGCCTTGTTTATCGCGCGATAGTCAATGCAAGCCCTCAAATCTCCAGACTTCTTCGCCACGAAGAAGAGGGGAGAAGAAACTGGAGATGTGGAATGACGTATGAATCCTATATCTAATAATTCATCCAGATAGGAACGTAAATACTGATTTTCAGGCTCAGTCAAAGCCAAAATACGACTGCAGGGCAATGCTGCTCCTGGAATCAAATCAATTCTACAATCATATACGCGATGAGGTGGAAGCTTGGTGGCTTTGACTGGGTCAAATACATCAGCAAAGTCCTGATATTCACTTGAGATTTCAAAATGAGCCAAGTCAAATCAGTTAACAATCAAGGACCACATTTTTTGAGAGACAAACTTCAACTTTACAAACCGACAAGAGCTTTACGCTCAGCCACTCTTAATCAACTGTCTGTTCCACGCACCAAAACAGTGTCCTGGGGAGACCGTCGCTTTCTTGTGGCGGCCCCCAGACTTTGGAACACCTTGCCTCTCAACATCAGACGAAGTGCTACGCTGTTTCAGTTTCGTAAACTTCTGAAAACCTGGCTGTTCTCTCATTAACCATGCTCAACTGCCATCCTGTTTATTCTTTCTCCTGTCTATTCTTTTCCCCCACCCTTTCAATAATGGTTTTAGCGCCTTGACGCCTAAGGGTATAAGTAGCGCTTTATAAGTGTCAAAAATAAATAAATAAATAAATAAATAAAAGTTAGAGACTGCACAAAAAAGAGGCATTACTGGGTCCTTAGTTTCCTGATAGCAATGAACTTTGCAAAAAGACGAATCTAAGGTAACAGTACGTTTTACCCAGTCGATCCTGGGGTTATGTAACCCCAGCCAAGGAATTCCAAGAATAACCCCAAAAGTCAGTGTATCAATAAGATCAAATGTTGTGCATTCTGTATGGCCGTTGTCAGTGACTAGAACTAAGGGTGTTGTGTGAAAACGAATCAAACCAGAAGAAAGTGCCGAACCATCAACAGCACAGACTGGTTCTAGTTCTTTCTTAGGTACTTGGGTTAGATTTAATTTTTGAGCTAGTTCTAAATCAAAGAAATTGTCCGTGGCCCCAGAATCAATTAGTACAGGAACACTGTGCCTTTGCTGGTTAGTTAAGATCAGAACTACTCTAATAGTAAAGTGTCTGGGTACATGATTATAAACACTAGGTGCATATCGTGAGATCTCCTGGCTCTGTTCACTCGAGGAATCGATCCCTTCAACTCGCTCGCTTTTAACAGAATACTCCTGCGGCGGAAAGCCGGGAGTTAGGCACCAGATTTGTTGTTTTTATTTCTGCCTGTTTGCACAAAAATACTTTTAAAACTGCTGCTACTTATAAAATTGCTCTGTGTTACACACCCGCCCGGGACAGCTGGGGGCGCGTGATAGAACCCGTGCTGAGCATATCGAGGGCCGATTTAGGGCTCCACTCGGACACAGATAGCCTACTCGGAGGGCGATGACTTTGGCCGCCATCTTAGGAGAAAGGCAGGGTTGGCGCACCAGCGGTCGGGCGAATCACGGCCCGGGTGCTATAAATTGGTAAGCGCTAGAGCAACAGCACAACTCGCTCGCTTTTAACAGAATACTCCTGCGGCGGAAAGCCGGGAGTTAGGCACCAGATTTGTTGTTTTTATTTCTGCCTGTTTGCACAAAAATACTTTTAAAACTGCTGCTACTTATAAAATTGCTCTGTGTTACACACCCGCCCGGGACAGCTGGGGGCGCGTGATAGAACCCGTGCTGAGCATACCGAGGGCCGATTTAGGGTCCACTCGGACACAGATAGCCTACCCGGAGGGCGACGACTTTGGCCGCCATCTTAGGGGAAAGGCAGGGTTGGCGCACTAGAGGTCGGGTGAATCACGGCCCGGGCGCTATAAAATTAAATCTATTACCCGTCCGCGCAGCGGGCGGGGGTGCCAATGACGCGCCGGAGGTGCGCTAGAGGCAAGCCCGTCTGGGCCCGTCCAGGCCAGACAGGGCCTAGGGCCTGTTACTATGCCCGTGGACCCTATGCGACAGATAGGATACTCTAGGGAATAACTCCTGCTGTTACAAGACAAGAGTGGTCAGTGGTGCCGCCAGCTGGACAGGTCTGACAAGCAATTCTGTTGGTGTCAATTCTGTCCGGACTCTAACCCCGCAAGGACTAACGGTAAGGAGGTCTGTAGGAATCTGAGGATGGCATTACTAAATTGTAGATCACTACCAAAGCACGCGGTAGAGATCAACCTACTGATTGAAAAATGCAACCTTGACCTGCTCTTCTTAACGGAGACATGGTCATCTCCAAATGCAGAGTTTGATATTATCTCTGCTCTTCCAAGTGGATTTCTTATTCAGAGTGAGTACAGGGACAAAGGGAAAGGAGGTGGCCTCACTATAATCCACAAAGTCTTTTTGACCTGTAGATTTGAGGAGGGTGGCATTTCAGATACAGAAAGTGCCTGTTTTAGTATCCAAATAACTCCTACCAACTCCCTCTCAGGATTCCTTATTTACCGCCCGCAAGGCTGTATAAAACATTTTACAGAATCCCTGCTGGAAGCTACTTTAGCAGCAGCAGCCCGGGCACCCAACTTTCTGGTTCTTGGAGACCTGAACCTGCACTTCGATGAGCCTAACAATAAGGTGGCCTCAGACCTTAGTTTAAATCTTAAGGCTTTCGAATTAAAACTTTTAAACAAAGAAGCCACTCATATCAGAGGACATCTGCTGGATCCGGTTTTCTCAAATAACAACCAGCTCATAGTTAAACCCCCATTGCCCCTACCATGGTCTGACCATTTTGTAGTTCCATTCTCCTGAGAATAGAGAAGTGCCCCTCGCCCTCGTATATTACAGAGAGCCTGGCCAAAGTTATCGGTGGAAGATCTGATACGTACTTCAGAACAAATGACCCCTGTAGCAGAATCAGATGCCCTCTTAGCAGACACAAACTTTCAGAACTGGCTCAATGGCTCCCTGAATACGGTTCTGCCTCTCAAAATGGTGAAAAAAAAGCAGTACTTTTAAATCTCCATGGTACACCACAGAACTTAGAGACCTCAGAAAAGCCTGCAAAAAATCTGAACGCATCTGGAGGAGAGACTGGGCAGTTAACAGCAAAGCCTCCTACTAGTCTGCCTTGAGACTCTATAAAATTGCACGGCAAAAAACTAAGGCATCCTTCTTTGAGGAAAAAATTAGACTTTCGGTTAACTCCTCAAAGGAAACGTTTAAGATTGTCAACCAACTTCTTAAAGTCCCGGCCCCGACAATCGCACAAGAGGATACCGAAGCAAGGTGTGACCAGCTAGCGGAGTTCTTTGACGATAAAATACAAAGAATTCTTGATAGTCTACCACAGACTGCCACAACCTTAGGCGTTGATACTCTCCCGCTCCCGACAACTGGACCCCGGTTGGACGTGTTTAGATGCATTACTAGGGAGGACTTTTGTAAGACACTATCCACCATGAATAGTGGTTCTCCTTCTGACCCGGCGCCTATTTACATCCTCAAGCAAATCACAAGTACCATTGCCCCCCTTGCTACAGAGTTGTTAAACTCCTCATTCACCAACGGGGTAGTACCCCCGAGCTGGAAGCAGGCCATAATTAAAACTCTCCTAAAGAAACCGGGGCTAGACACCACCGATCTAGCTAACTTTTGCCCGATCTCTTTGTTACCTGGTCTTGGCAAAATCGCTGAAAAGTTAGTGAATCAACAGCTCTCAGGATTCTTGGAAAGTAATGGCCTACTGAGCGACTCCCAAATGGGTTTTCTCCCAGGACAGGGCACTGACACAGCCCTCATAGTGGTGGCTGAGGAGGCAAGGTGCATCTTAGATTCAGGGGGATCAGCGGCACTGATCCTCCTGGATCTGAGCACTGCATTTGATACGGTGGACCATGAAATATTGGTCCACTGTCTTGCCAGACTGGGCATTGCAGGGTCAGCCCTTAGATAGTTGGAATCCTTTCTGAACAAATGATCCTTTAGGATTTGGGAAAATGGTGTCATGTCTAAGTCTACTCCCCTCCAGTGTGGGGTCCCCCAGGGATCGTCCCTGAGCCCCACTTTGTTTAATGTTTACATGGCCCCGCTGGAGGAGGTAGTAGCCCCTTTTTGGATTAAATCCATCACCTACGCAGATGACACACAACTAGGCGTCTCGCTGACACAGCAAGTGGGATGTTCAGACAATCTCTCGGGTTGCCTAACTGCAATTTACTCCTGGATGACCGGATCAAAGCTCAAATTGAACGGCGCTAAAACCGAGATCATGGTCCTGGGCCATCAATTTACATCCTTGCCCACAGAGTATTGGCCGCCTTGTATGGGTGAGTTGCCCCAGCCAAAAGAGAAAATTAAAAGCCTGGGGGTTTTGGCTCGAACCCCAACTAACCTTTAGGACACATGCCCAGAAAGTCGCAGGGGGATGCTTCGGCCTGCTTCGGGCAGTACGGAAAGTTCTCCCCCTCCTGCCTTTTCGGTCCAGGAAGCTATTAATCCAGGGTCTAATCTTATCCAGACTGGATTATAGCAATGCTCTTTTCCTGGCAGCACCAAAGGCCACGATTAATCTCCTGCAGCGGGTGCAGAACGCAGCAGCCAGGTTGCTTATGGGGGCTCCAATAAGAGCCTCGGCCAAACAATTGCTGAGAGCCCTCCACTGGCTTCCAGTCCATGAACGAATCGCTTTTAAATCATCTTGTATCACTCATAAGACACTGCAAGGCAAAGGCCCTTCCGGCCATGAGAAACCTGATTCGTCCCTATAGACCTGCTCAGGCCCTCCGATCGGATGGGGATAATCTTGCTATAGTCTCGAGAGTGAGGAAGGCCCGTACAGGAGGCCACCGCTTTTCTATAAATGCAGCAAAAAACTGGAACGCTCTCCCCAGGGATATCCGGAATGAATCTTCTTATCTTAAATTCAGAAAATCACTTAAAACGTTTCTTTTTCCTAAAACCTCTTAAAAATTCCAGATCCTCAGAGTTTTCTGTTATCAGTCAGGTAGCGCTGGGACGCTCTAGGGCAGCCATGTGCTTTACAAATCAAATTTCATTTCATTTCATTTCATTCCTCGAGGAGTTTAGTTTTCCGAACTCAATAGGGATTCCTTCTCAACCACTGATGCTTTCTTTTTAACGGGTTTAATTGGACAGTCTCTAGCGAAATGGCCCGATTTTCCACAATAAAGACACAAATTACTTTTACGCCTTCGATCCTTCTCATCTTGATATAGAGGCCCTTTAATACCTCCTATTTGCATAGGTTCCACCTGAGCTGACTTCTCATCTGAATTTTTGTGTTCTGTTTTAAAATGTACGTTTTTTATGCCACCTTTTGTTCTCTCACCTTTCCTTTCGCCTAACCTATGATCTAATTTTATAACTAAATCCTGGAATTCAGCAAAATCTTCTGGCAGATTTACAATGTGTGCTAGTGAATCTTTAAGTCATCTTTGAGACCTCGATAGAAAAGTGACACACTTTTCTCATCAGGCCACTCGGTCTCTGCAAGTAATCGGTTAAAATTTGTGACATATGAAATTAAATCTTTAGAACCTTGACGTAGATTCAAAAGTTCGTTATCAGATGCTTGAAGAAATACGTGTTTGGCGAATAGATTTGACATGGCTGTTTTAAAATTGTTCAAATTATTTAACAAAGGATCATTTTTATCAACCAAGGGCATAGCCCAATTAGCTGCCACTCCTCCTAAATAGGAAATGATGAAAGCAACCTTTGAAGAGTCTGTTGTAAAAATGTGTGGTTTACATAAAAAGTGCAGTTGACATTGACTCATGAATGTGTTAAATCGATTACTATCGCCTGTGAACCTTTCTGGAATAGCTAGTGGAATGGGAGTAGGTGTCACTACTGTAACCTGTACTGGTTGATCAGAAACATCGCTCTGAGGGGTTTGGGATGAGTAAGCACCTACTCCGAACTTGGGTGGCATTAACCGCATCGCCGCGGCGGCTTTTCCCGCTGTGCGCGGCATTTTCAAAAATCCCGCGTAACGTGACAAAGCCAGCTCGTCATCCGCGCAGCGCAGGTAACGCCCATGACGAGCTGGCTTTGTCATTAGCGTCGAAGGGGTTAAAACTGGTTTCTTAACTTCAGTAGAATCTCGCCATGTTGAGGAAAAAGAAATTTTACATGGCCAATATGTCCCCTGCGTGTACCCCAACGTTTAGTGTACGTGCATGTCACCCGTGCATTTAACCTTAGTGGCCTGAATAATGAGGCCTCTGCATTTACGTCCCACATTAGGATGCCAGTCACCAAGTCTTCCATGAAAGAAACGTTAATTTTGCATTGAGGCCCATGTGGCCCATGTGTTTGCATTGTGCACTTTTAATATATCGCGAAAAACCCATTTCTCCATTTCGTGGCTCAGCCAGTCCCCGAATTGAAGTTTCATGCCTCCAGACACTCTGAGGGCTGCAGCTACGTATCCCTGACCTCGCATACTTTTGGCTAAGCCGAGAGGGGCCCAGCACGGGGTGCCAAGACAGTATTGTGCACAACAGTTATCTGCTTGCTCTACAGAATCACATTCCTGCCTGCTGAAGGAGGTAAACAGAACCCGTCTGCAGAGATAGGGCCTAGCCTTTCTGTCTCCGTTTAAGTGATTTGCAGAGCTCGCGTCCATAGAAAGCTCAAGGCCCCCACGCAATGAACGAAGAAATAGATGCCCACACTGGCTCTTGGTGATGAGCGACCTTTGCTTCAGATAATACATCCCCAGTCTTAAGATATCAGATAATACCAGACGTGCTGGTCGCCCTGACCCTGAAGGCCTCCCTACCAGACCGAAAGTCAGCTCCCCCCAGTTACACGTCAGTTGCACGTCATGATCAAGTTGCGCACACAAGTAGGGCAAAGTTCCAGCTGGCCATGCAACCCCCCTCCATGTATCCACCCACATATGACTCGCCTATGACTCCTCAAGTGTACGCCCTCATGCACGCCCATATGCTCTTATCTCTCTTTCTCTTGCTCTTCTTGGAGCATTCCTCTCTAAGTACGAAATTGAATGTATAAATATTGTACTCTGTGAATAAAGTTTAGAAGACCCTTCCTGAACCTTAGTGGTGATGGAACCGATTCTTCCCTAACTCGAGTTATTGAAATAAAGCCCTTTTGAATCGGACACAACGGACTCTGCCTCTCATTTTATGCATGACCCTTTGTTTAATTATAGAAATTATGACAGGGTAATACTTTATTTACCACAATGTAGTGAAGTCTGTTCTAGTCTGGTCAAGTTCCCATCTAAGGATCTGATTTCCTGCCCTCGTTTAGTCTAATTCCTGTCTAAGGGACTGATTTTCCATACATAATTCCTCCATCTCGCCACTTAGCTTCTGAACTACCTCTGTTAATTCTTGGACATCAAGTGTGGCTTTGCTTTCTGTCAGCGTTCACACATGAGGTCCTGTTTTTCCCTCTTGATGGTGCACGCTCCCAACTCCCCTATGACTCAACCAGTCTGCAAGGATGTGAGCTCTTGCGTGGCTGGTTAACCCACAAGGGAAAGGGGAAGTGGATTGAGAAACAAGACAAAAAAGAAACACTGGGAGTCTTCCTTCAGTGTCAGTGTCCACGTCTGCTTCTCTTGGAGTGTTCAGGACCTCTTTTGTAGCATCTTCTAGGAACAAGTACCATAATCAGTTTGAATGTACATTAAAATCCTACTGCAATAATCTTAGAATGGATTACATTTTAGTACATACCAAACATTAAAGAAGTCCTTTCCTACACTCCTTTGCCTGGGTTGACCTGAATTGGGTTCAAACATTAAAATGCAATTCCAAGAATTATTTGTTTCGAAGTCAATTTAACCAAGTCTTGAACATTAACTAATATTAGTTAACTGGGTTAGTGAAGGGTGTTTTAGTTGCATAACGATTTGCACAACATCTTGCATACCTGGCAAAGACTCATTGGTCTCCTCAGAAGGGGTCCTGAAAAATACTTTTAAAACTGCTGCTACTTATAAAATTGCTCTGTGTTACACACCCGCCCGGGACAGCTGGGGGCGCGTGATAGAACCCGTGCTGAGCATATCGAGGGCCGATTTAGGGCTCCACTCGGACACAGATAGCCTACCCGGAGGGCGATGACTTTGGCCGCCATCTTAGGAGAAAGGCAGGGTTGGCGCACTAGCGGTCGGGCGAATCACGGCCCGGGTGCTATAAATTGGTAAGCGCTAGAGCAACAGCACAACTCGCTCGCTTTTAACAGAATACTCCTGCGGCGGAAAGCCGGTAGTTAGGCACCAGATTTGTTGTTTTTATTTCTGCCTGTTTGCACAAAAATACTTTTAAAACTGCTGCTACTTATAAAATTGCTCTGTGTTACACACCCGCCCGGGACAGCTGGGGGCGCGTGATAGAACCCGTGCTGAGCATACCGAGGGCCGATTTAGGGTCCACTCGAACACAGATAGCCTACCCGAAGGGCGACGACTTTGGCCGCCATCTTAGGGGAAAGGCAGGGTTGGCGCACTAGAGGTCGGGTGAATCACGGCCCGGGCGCTATAAAATTAAATCTATTACCCGTCCGCGCAGCGGGCGGGGGCGCCAATGACGCACCGGAGGCGCGCTAGAGGCAAGCCCGTCTGGGCCCGTCCAGGCCAGACAGGGCCTAGGGCCTGTTACTATGCCCGTGGACCCTATGCGACAGATAGGATACTCTAGGGAATAACTCCTGCTGTTACAAGACAAGAGTGGTCAGTGGTGCCGCCAGCTGGACAGGTCTGACAAGCAATTCTGTTGGTGTCAATTCTGTCCGGACTCTAACCCCGCAAGGACTAACGGTAAGGAGGTCTGTAGGAATCTGAGGATGGCATTACTAAATTGTAGATCACTACCAAAGCACGCGGTAGAGATCAACCTACTGATTGAAAAATGCAACCTTGACCTGCTCTTCTTAACGGAGACATGGTCATCTCCAAATGCAGAGTTTGATATTATCTCTGCTCATCCAAGTGGATTTCTTATTCAGAGTGAGTACAGGGACAAAGGGAAAGGAGGTGGCCTCACTATAATCCACAAAGTCTTTTTGACCTGTAGATTTGAGGAGGGTGGCATTTCAGATACAGAAAGTGCCTGTTTTAGTATCCAAATAACTCCTACCAACTCCCTCTCAGGATTCCTTATTTACCGCCCGCAAGGCTGTATAAAACATTTTACAGAATCCCTGCTGGAAGCTACTTTAGCAGCAGCAGCCCAGGCACCCAACTTTCTGGTTCTTGGAGACCTGAACCTGCACTTCGATGAGCCTAACAATAAGGTGGCCTCAGACCTTAGTTTAAATCTTAAGGCTTTCGAATTAAAACTTTTAAACAAAGAAGCCACTCATATCAGAGGACATCTGCTGGATCCGGTTTTCTCAAATAACAACCAGCTCATAGTTAAACCCCCATTGCCCCTACCATGGTCTGACCATTTTGTAGTTCCATTCTCCTGGGAAATCCGCTCAGAATAGAGAAGTGCCCCTCGCCCTCGTATATTACAGAGAGCCTGGCCAAAGTTATCGGTGGAAGATCTGATACGTACTTCAGAACAAATGACCCCTGTAGCAGAATCAGATGCCCTCTTAGCAGACACAAACTTTCAGAACTGGCTCAATGGCTCCCTGAATACGGTTCTGCCTCTCAAAATGGTGACAAAAAAAGCAGTACTTTTAAATCTCCATGGTACACCACAGAACTTAGAGACCTCAGAAAAACCTGCAAAAAATCTGAACGCATCTGGAGGAGAGACTGGGCAGTTAACAGCAAAGCCTCCTACTAGTCTGCCTTGAGACTCTATAAAATTGCACGGCAAAAAACTAAGGCATCCTTCTTTGAGGAAAAAATTAGACTTTCGGTTAACTCCTCAAAGGAAACGTTTAAGATTGTCAACCAACTTCTTAAAGTCCCGGCCCCGACAACCGCACAAGAGGATACCGAAGCAAGGTGTGACCAGCTAGCGGAGTTCTTTGACGATAAAATACAAAGAATTCTTGATAGTCTACCACAGACTGCCACAACCTTAGGCGTTGATACTCTCCCGCTCCCGACAACTGGACCCCGGTTGGACGTGTTTAGATGCATTACTAGGGAGGACTTTTGTAAGACACTATCCACCATGAATAGTGGTTCTCCTTCTGACCCGGCGCCTATTTACATCCTCAAGCAAATCACAAGTACCATTGCCCCCCTTGCTACAGAGTTGTTAAACTCCTCATTCACCAACGGGGTAGTGCCCCCGAGCTGGAAGCAGGCCATAATTAAAACTCTCCTAAAGAAACCGGGGCTAGACACCACCGATCTAGCTAACTTTTGCCCGATCTCTTTGTTACCTGGTCTTGGCAAAATCGCTGAAAAGTTAGTGAATCAACAGCTCTCAGGATTCTTGGAAAGTAATGGCCTACTGAGCGACTCCCAAATGGGTTTTCGCCCAGGACAGGGCACTGACACAGCCCTCATAGTGGTGGCTGAGGAGGCAAGGTGCATCTTAGATTCAGGGGGATCAGCGGCACTGATCCTCCTGGATCTGAGCACTGCATTTGATACGGTGGACCATGAAATATTGGTCCACTGTCTTGCCAGACTGGGCATTGCAGGGTCAGCCCTTAGATAGTTGGAATCCTTTCTGAACAAATGATCCTTTAGGATTAGGGAAAATGGTGTCATGTCTAAGTCTACTCCCCTCCAGTGTGGGGTCCCCCAGGGATCGTCCCTGAGCCCCACTTTGTTTAATGTTTACATGGCCCCGCTGGAGGAGGTAGTAGCCCCTTTTGGGATTAAATCCATCACCTACGCAGATGACACACAACTAGGCGTCTCGCTGACACAGCAAGTGGGATGTTCAGACAATCTCTCGGGTTGCCTAACTGCAATTTACTCCTGGATGACCGGATCAAAGCTCAAATTGAACGGCGCTAAAACCGAGATCATGGTCCTGGGCCATCAATTTACATCCTTGCCCACAGAGTATTGGCTGCCTTGTATGGGTGAGTTGCCCCAGCCAAAAGAGAAAATTAAAAGCCTGGGGGTTTTGGCTCGAACCCCAACTAACCTTTAGGACACATGCCCAGAAAGTCGCAGGGGGATGCTTCGGCCTGCTTCGGGCAGTACGGAAAGTTCTCCCCCTCCTGCCTTTTCGGTCCAGGAAGCTATTAATCCAGGGTCTAATCTTATCCAGACTGGATTATAGCAATGCTCTTTTCCTGGCAGCACCAAAGGCCACGATTAATCTCCTGCAGCGGGTGCAGAACGCAGCAGCCAGGTTGCTTATGGGGGCTCCAATAAGAGCCTCGGCCAAACAATTGCTGAGAGCCCTCCACTGGCTTCCAGTCCATGAACGAATCGCTTTTAAATCATCTTGTATCACTCATAAGACACTGCAAGGCAAAGGCCCTTCCGGCCATGAGAAACCTGATTCGTCCCTATAGACCTGCTCAGGCCCTCCGATCGGATGGGGATAATCTTGCTATAGTCTCGAGAGTGAGGAAGGCCCGTACAGGAGGCCACCGCTTTTCTATAAATGCAGCAAAAAACTGGAACGCTCTCCCCAGGGATATCCGGAATGAATCTTCTTATCTTAAATTCAGAAAATCACTTAAAACTTTTCTTTTTCCTAAAACCTCTTAAAAATTCCAGATCCTCAGAGTTTTCTGTTATCAGTCAGGTAGCGCTGGGACGCTCTAGGGCAGCCATGTGCTTTACAAATCAAATTTCATTTCATTTCATTTCATTCCTCGAGGAGTTTAGTTTTCCGAACTCAATAATGATTCCTTCTCAACCACTGATGCTTTCTTTTTAACGGGTTTAATTGGACAGTCTCTAGCGAAATGGCCTGATTTTCCACAATAAAGACACAAATTACTTTTACGCCTTCGATCCTTCTCATCTTGATATAGAGGCCCTTTAATACCTCCTATTTGCATAGGTTCCACCTGAGCTGACTTCTCATCTGAATTTTTGTGTTCTGTTTTAAAATGTACGTTTTTTATGCCCCCTTTTGTTCTCTCACCTTTCCTTTCGCCTAACCTATGATCTAATTTTATAACTAAATCCTGGAATTCAGCAAAATCTTTTGGCAGATTTACAATGTGTGCTAGTGAATCTTTAAGTCATCTTTGAGACCTCGATAGAAAAGTGACACACTTTTCTCATCAGGCCACTCGGTCTCTGCAAGTAATCGGTTAAAATTTGTGACATATGAAATTAAATCTTTAGAATCTTGACGTAGATTCAAAAGTTCGTTATCAGATGCTTGAAGAAATACGTGTTTGGCGAATGGATTTGACATGGCTGTTTTAAAATTGTTCAAATTATTTAACAAAGGATAATTTTTATCAACCAAGGGCATAGCCCAATTAGCTGCCACTCCTCCTAAATAGGAAATGATGAAAGCAACCTTTGAAGAGTCTGTTGTAAAAATGTGTGGTTTACATAAAAAGTGCAGTTGACATTGACTCATGAATGTGTTAAATCGATTACTATCGCCTGTGAACCTTTCTGGAATAGCTAGTGGAATGGGAGTAGGTGTCACTACTGTAACCTGTACTGGTTGATCAGAAACATCGCTCTGAGGGGTTTGGGATGAGTAAGCACCTACTCCGAACTTGGGTGGCATTAACCGCATCGCCGCGGCGGCTTTTCCCGCTGTGCGCGGCATTTTCAAAAATCCCGCGTAACGTGACAAAGCCAGCTCGTCATCCGTGCAGCGCAGGTAACGCCCATGACGAGCTGGCTTTGTCATTAGCGTCGAAGGGGTTAAAACTGGTTTCTTAACTTCAGTAGAATCTCGCCATGTTGAGGAAAAAGAAATTTTACATGGCCAATATGTCCCCTGCGTGTACCCCAACGTTTAGTGTACGTGCATGTCACCCATGCATTTTCCCTTAGTGGCCTGAATAATGAGGCCTCTGCATTTACGTCCCACATTAGGATGCCAGTCACCAAGTCTTCCATGAAAGAAACGTTAATTTTGCATTGAGGCCCATGTGGCCCATGTGTTTGCATTGTGCACTTTTAATATATCGCGAAAAACCCATTTCTCCATTTCGTGGCTCAGCCAGTCCCCGAATTGAAGTTTCATGCCTCCAGACACTCTGAGGGCTGCAGCTACGTATCCCTGACCTAGCATACTTTTGGCTAAGCCGAGAGGGGCCCAGCACGGGGTGCCAAGACAGTATTGTGCACAACAGTTATCTGCTTGCTCTACAGAATCACATTCCTGCCTGCTGAAGGAGGTAAACAGAACCCGTCTGCAGAGATAGGGCCTAGCCTTTCTGTCTCCGTTTAAGTGATTTGCAGAGCTCGCGTCCATAGAAAGCTCAAGGCCCCCACGCAATGAACGAAGAAATAGATGCCCACACTGGCTCTTGGTGATGAGCGACCTTTGCTTCAGATAATACATCCCCAGTCTTAAGATATCTGATAATACCAGACGTGCTGGTCGCCCTGACCCTGAAGGCCTCCCTACCAGACCGAAAGTCAGCTCCCCCCAGTTACACGTCAGTTGCACGTCATGATCAAGTTGCGCACACAAGTAGGGCAAAGTTCCAGCTGGCCATGCAACCCCCCTCCATGTATCCACCCACATATGACTCGCCTATGACTCCTCAAGTGTACGCCCTCATGCACGCCCATATGCTCTTATCTCTCTTTCTCTTGCTCTTCTTGGAGCGTTCCTCTCTATGTACGAAATTGAATGTATAAATATTGTACTCTGTGAATAAAGTTTAGAAGACCCTTCCTGAACCTTAGTGGTGATGGAACCGATTCTCCCCTAACTCGAGTTATTGAAATAAAGCCCTTTTGAATCGGACACCACGGACTCTGCCTCTCATTTTATGCATGACCCTTTGTTTAATTATAGAAATTATGACAGGGTAATACTTTATTTACCACAATGTAGTGAAGTCTGTTCTAGTCTGTTCAAGTTCCCATCTAAGGATCTGATTTCCTGCCCTCGTTTAGTCTAATTCCTGTCTAAGGGACTGATTTTCCATACGTAATTCCTCCATCTCGCCACTTAGCTTCTGAACTACCTCTGTTAATTCTTGGACATCAAGTGTGGCTTTGCTTTCTGTCAGCGTTCACACATGAGGTCCTGTTTTTCCCTCTTGATGGTGCACGCTCCCAACTCCCCTATGACTCAACCAATCTGCAAGGATGTGAGCTCTTGCGTGGCTGGTTAACCCACAAGGGAAAGGGGAAGTGGATTGAGAAACAAGACAAAAAAGAAACACTGGGAGTCTTCCTTCAGTGTCAGTGTCCACGTCTGCTTCTCTTGGAGTGTTCAGGACCTCTTTTGTAGCATCTTCTAAGAACAAGTACCATAATCAGTTTGAATGTACATTAAAATCCTACTGCAATAATCTTAGAATGGATTACATTTTAGTACATACCAAAAATTAAAGAAGTCCTTTCCTACACTCCTTTGCCTGGGTTGACCTGAATTGGGTTCAAACATTAAAATGCAATTCCAAGAATTATTTGTTTCGAAGTCAATTTAACCAAGTCTTGAACATTAACTAATATTAGTTAACTGGGTTAGTGAAGGGTGTTTTAGTTACATAACGATTTGCACAACATCTTGCCTACCTGGCAAAGACTCATTGGTCTCCTCAGAAGGGGTCCTGAAAAACAAATAAACGAAAAAGAAAACACAACAAGGTTCTCTGACAATCTTTGGGTTCTACACATTAGAGTTATGACTCTTGTTTCTGTAAATAACTCAACAATGCACTGTTACTTTACAGAGTAATTGAACTTAACCATCTTCACAATTCTAACACAAATGCTTTTGAACTTATTGAGTTATGATTCTTGCCAATGCTCTTTGAATTGTGAAGAAACACTCTTCGTGCAAGTCTTTCGCAAGTCTCTTCCTTAAACAAAATTAATCAAAAATGAATTGCATGTTCCAATGCTGTTTGTCCTTCAACTGTTTATGTTTTCTCTTGTCTTTTAAAATAAAGGAAAAGCGGGTTGCATTTACCAATGTTTTATTGTCCTTCAACTGTTTTTGTTACGATATCTCTTACTTGCTCTTTTGTAGGCCGTCGGAACGAAGATCGGTGACTCCACCGGAAATGCAGGGAAGAACTCGGCTGATGGACCGCACCGGAAACTCCGAAGAATGCCACCGCTGTTGAAGACGCCCGAAGAGCGAAGAACTCGACGGAGCTCTGTAGGAACAGGTAAGGAGGAGGGACGCAGGAGGGAATCTGGACTGAAGGGATGTGGGTGGGTGATGAAGGGATTCCGAAGACAGCTGGGCTCAGGAACGCTCGCAGTGAATCAATCAAGGAAGCAAAGCGTCTCTGAGTAGGCTGCGCTGCTATTTATAGCCTGGGTCTTGGGCGTATGCTCAGCAACTCACGAGTAGGGAATCAGCAGTTCGAACGTGAGAGCGAGAAAGTTCTTTTGGAGCGTGACACACCTGAGAACCCTTGGAAACAAACAACAATTGATACCAACAAGGAGCATGATGTGTTCCAATACTATTACAATACTCAATAAGCATTGCTAGCACCAAAAAACAACGAATCCTAACACTGTTACTTGGTTAACTAATACAGGGTAAGCATTACTGGGGATTAACTAGCGATTGCCAAAGAACCCATGGGGTGTATAACTGATGTTCCTCTGGCTTCCATTGCTTTTAGTTGCACAAGAGAACCACCAGTGCCAGGAAGAAGTCCTGCAGCGATGTGTGCAGCACAATGTCACGTGTGGCCACAGACAAGACAACTCTGCAACTCGTGCAACTGCGGCCTGCAACAGCAGGACTGACATCTCAAGAAGATGGCCCCAAAGAAAGTTGGCCGTAGCGCCTCAGCAAAAAAAGTTGCCAGTGCCACTGCCAGTAAAAAGGAGCAGAAGAAACAAGTGGCACCACCTACCAAGGAGACTGGTGTGCCCACCGACACCTTTTTTGGGAAAAAAAACTATGTCTGCAGCAGCAGCATTGTCCGCCCGGGACCAAGCTGGAAGCAGCACCTCCGCTTCATTGGGCACAGTGCCACCACACCAAGTTAGGTCCAAGACCATGAGTGCTGCTGCGGCAGCCACTTTGGTTGTTCAATCACCATCGACCAGTGATCTTGGTTCATCACAAGAAAGTACCATCCAATCAACGCCGGGTGTAACTCAGCTGACGAGTGTTCAACAACCACAGCCACGAACACATGTGCAACTAGTACAAGCGCAAGTAGAGCCGCAAGGAGAGGCACAAGTAGAGCTGCAAGGAGAGGCGCAAGTAGAGCCGCAAGGAAAGGCGCAAGTAGAGACGCAAGGAGAGGCGCAAGTAGAGACGCAAGGAGAGAACGCATGGACAGGTGCATGGAGAGGTGCAACTAGTGGTTCATGGAGTGGCACAACTGCCTACAACGCTTGTTCCTCCAGAAGTAGGGGCACATCAGGAAATTGATATTCAAGAGGAGGTATCATCCGAGGAAGCCACTCCTCCTGATGATGATTATCCATTGTCTTCCAGATCCCCAGCAAGAAAAAGGTCAAGGAGGGATACTACTACTACTTCAAGTTCTTCTTCAAGCCCCCTTCATTCTGATGCCCTTGATCGTGATTGGAACGCAGCCATGCAGTCTGAGAGTGTGTCACGCCATGAGCCGACAAAGGTAGCTAAGCCTAAAAGGAAGGCTCCCGCAAAGCTTCGACTTATGGGTGATGACGATGAACAAGAAGTGGTGTCTTCTGCTGCTGATGAACAGTCTGACGACGACCCAGTCATCACAGTCGTCACTCCAGCCCCAGCGGGCATACAGCAGACACACATTTTGACCCTATCCCGAATGGCAGCTGAGCCTGCTGAGTGGGATATGGGCGGCGTGGCACTGGTACCACCACTGTTAACTACAATACCAACACAACCTACAGCTTCCATATTTTTTAGTCAGAAGGGCCGGCATGGACCTCCATCTAGCCCGACCTCAAGCAGTGGTGCTGTAAGTGAACAACAGAAACCAATTCAGCCACGCCCATCCTCCACTTCATCTGGCATTGAAAGTCAAGGTAGCACCTCCACCTTCAGCAGACATCACCAGTCCCCAGTTTGGGACTTCTTTACTGGTGGAAAACATGGTTGTTTGTTCGATTTGTAAAGTATCCGTTAGTCGGGGTAAGCTTGGTACCAACTATGGTACCGGAGGCCGGAGAGGTCATCTCAAGCAACACCACACTCTCATTTTGGAAGCACACATGAGGAAGATCGAGGAAGGCAAAAGAAAAACAAATCCAAATGTATCCCTTGATATTGCATCTGATGATGATGAGAGGCTTATAGTGCAGGTGGGAAGTGAAGAAGCGACAGACATTTTTTCTGGTACACCTAGTTCTGCTGGCAGCAGCACTGTAGTAAGCATGAGCGAATTTTGCGGATCTCGCGTTCGCGAATTTTGCGGATTTGCGGATTCGCAATCCGCAAAATCCGCGAATTCCCGCGAATTTGCGGATTTTTTTTTTTTTGTGTTCGCCCGTGTTTCTGCCAGTTCGCGAGGGTTTTGTACACTTTCGCAAATTGCGAACTTACCTGTCGGGTCGCAAGTTTCGCGAACTTGTTGTTTCTACGTGTCCAGCCTGTTTGGGACACTCTTCTTCATCACTGCCACTCTCTGTCACCACTGCCACTCTCTGACTACTCATGCCACCCTCTGGCCCACCCATGCCACCCTCTGTTTCATCACCACACCCTCTGGTTGTCCAGTGTACATTATTTTCGGCAAAGCAAAGCACACCTTCCCTGCCTCAAGTGACCAGAATTAATTTGGGGCTGATTAATGTGTCACAGAATATTTTTTTAGCTGGCACCTGCTTCCTTAGTGCGCCCTGATTAGTGATCTTTTGCACTTGCTAAGTGCTTTCATTGTTGCAAAATTAGTTACAACACCTGCCCTGCCCCAACTGACAATAATGAATTAGGGGCTGATTAATGGATTTGAACTTCCAGCCTGGCTCCTGCTTGTCTCCCTTAGCTGTAATTCAGGACCTTTGTGGCATATGTGTAACTATTCTGAGGTTCAGAGCAGGGTCACATAATAGTTTCAACTGGCAACTGAACTCTGGAGGGGCCCCTCAGGAAGCACTACAGGAAATGGCTACTAATGATGAGCCTGAACTTTTGAACCTGGTAAGTAGTTACTTTCAGTTTTGCTAAGATTGTATTTCTGCAATTTTGCACTTATTCGCGGGGCGCGAACTCACGCGAACTCACGCGAACAGTGCGAGCAGTGCGAGCAAAATCCGCTGCTCGCGGATTTGCGGATTTTGCGGGAGATTCGCAAATCTCGCGAATTGCGGATTTCCCGAAAATCCGCAAAATCCGCGAGCGGAACGGATTTTCCGCCCATGCTTACACTGTAGTAGTATCACCCACACCCTCTACCCCTGCAACATCTATGAGGCACACTAAGCGTGGGGGAGAGACACCAAAGCGAAAAACTACATCACTGGGCCCAACTGGTTTGAAGACGTCATCATCATCACGAAAAATGATCCAGCCCACCATTCGCGGAACGTTTTGGTCGGAGGCGCCATTTGAAAGCAACCACCCAACGGTACGTCTGTATAACGCAACGCTGGCTAAAATGCTAGCGCTGGACCTTCTCCCTTTTTCTTTCGTGGAAGGGGTGGGGTTTCTAGAATTAGTGGCAACAGTCTTCCCTAAATGGAAGGTTCCTAGCCGGTCCTATTTTGCCAGAGTTGCGGTTCCAGAACTACATCAAGATGTGCTGGAGGTGATTGGGGCAGCTTTGCAGAAGAGTGCTGTTCACACTATCCACTTGACAACAGACATGTGGACCAGTTGCCAAGCCCTTGATTACATGTGCATCACTGCACACTGGGTCTCTTTTGCAGGGTCTTTTTCAGGGGTTAGAGACAAGTCAAGTGCAGTTGTTGACCTGGACACAGTTTTTCAAGCTACTCTGAAACATGCAATATTAGCCATATTTGCCATGGAGAAAACTCATACTGCAAAAAACATTTTGGAGGAGTTTAACAGTAAGGTCTCTAAATGGCTGCAACCAAGAAATCGCATAGTTGGTTATGTTTCCACTGATAATGGCAGTAATATAGTTAAGGCCATGCAGGAAGGTGAATATTTCAGAGTGCCATGTTTGGTGCACTGTATAAACCTGGTTGTTCAAGATTTCTTGAGAAATGAAAACACAGTCAAGAAGTTACTGACCACCTGCCGAAGAATCTGCATACATTTCAGCCATTCTTTTAAGGCCAGGAAGGAGCTGAGGAACATTCAACATGAACGTAAAGTGCCAGTCAAAGGACTCATCCAGGAGGTGGCAATACGTTGGAACTCAACCTTTTACATGCTTGAGCGTCTGTTTGAGCAGTGCATGGTAATCAATGACTATGTCTTTCAACTAGGTTCTACTATGAAAGACATGAGGCTAGATTTGGAGGAATGGGAGCTAGTTAAAAGCCTGACAGACATGCTTCGTCCTTTGAGGTCTTCACACGTGAAGTCAGCAAGGTGGACTGTTCTTTGAGCAAAGCTATCCCATTGTTGGTCATGCTAGAGCACCAACTGAAGGCGGTGTCTTCAACATTCAGATATGATGTTGGAAAGCAAGATGCATATCTGTTGGCGGAGAGGTTATTAAGCCACCTAGTTGCCAATGAAAGGCTTAAAAACATACATACAGAAAAACATTACATTTGTGCCACTATTCTGGATCCACGGTACAAAAAGACAGTGGCCAGCAAAGCATTCATTCCTTTTGATGAAGCAGATGTTTCAAAGTACAAACATTGGCTAGCTGTGTCAGCCACTCGGTTCGAAAAAGATCGGCAGAAAATTCAAGGAGCCGTCAGAAGTATAACTGAATCAGCAGACCATCCAGCATCAAGTTCCACTTCTGAATCTATGGGCGTAGGTAGTCACTTTCCCTCACAGCTGTTAACGACACCAGCAGCAACCGTATCATCCTCCTCACCTGCACCAGGCCCAGCCATAATATTGTCAGAAGCGGATTGGCTAACTCATCAAGGGTTTGCTTGTTCCAGTGCTGCGAAGGCCACAGATGGTACGCAAAGTGCAGCAACTGTGGAGAACCTTGAGTTGATGGTGCAGGCCTATCTGGATGACCCAACAGAGGTCTTTCTTAATACAAACCCATTGCTGTATTGGTACAGGAAAATGGCTCTATGGCCACTGATCACCAACCTGGCTATAAATTATTTGTCTTGCCCACTCGCAAGCATGTCTTCTGAACGTGTTTTCAGTGCTGCTGGTGCCATTGTAACTAGGACCCGCCTCTTGGCCAAAAATGTGGAGAGGTTAACACTGATCAAGATGAATCAGCACTTGATACCACCAGATTACAAAGTACGTGAATGCACGCAGGAAGAAGAGGACACCGACTTAGGTGACGGAAGTTCTTCTCTGTTACCTGACCTACTCCCATCTCAATTCATGGAGTTTGAGGACGAGCTCTACTTCCCTGACACTGAGCCCTGAAAATTACTTCCTTTTTTTCGTCCTTATTCACTTTTATTCCTGTGTGTCTTTCTTTGTTTTGCAACTTTTACCACAACAAAACTCTAATCACCTAATCACAAGTCCATCAGCAGCACTGTCTTCATCTTATATTCCTTATTGATTTGAAGGTGCCGCAGTCTGCATTCCTGAGGTTCACAAGTTCACAACTCAATCATGCTCCTTTATACTCCTCCTCCAGACTCCCCCTATCCATTTCCCTCAAGGCAGATGGATGGATTACGACGAGTCCCCTCAAGTGGGACTGAAATTACTGACTGACTACATGCTTGCTGATTGCTGACAGAGTTACTTCTGATATTGACAGAAGAGGCTGCCCTGTGGGCCCTCACATTCCGAAGAAGATGCGGAAAAAAGTAGAACAGGTAATGAATAATTGAGAAGATGGCATGCAGTGGACAGCAATGGCTGTCTGGCTCTATTGAAACCAAATGCTGCTTGTTTTTAGTGCATGAAATGAAGATTCATATGTCTTTTCTTAGTTATTACTTAATCTTTCACACAGTAATTGTAACCCATGTAAAAAACTCTGTTTTTTTACCTTGTTTAATTAAAATTGTACTTCAAATTCAGGAGCCACTATATTGCATTTCACAAAATATACAAAATGTCTAAGGGTGAGCGCAAAATCTGTTCCGCTCGCGGATTTCGCTGATTTTTGGTAAATCCGCAATCCGCGAACTCCCCTCGAATATACCGAAAATCTGCGAAATCCGCGGGCGGCGGATTTGTGGGGCAAAAGTTCAAGCCTGTTGAACTTGTAACTATTTAAGGATGGCGCCGGCAAGCTGCCAGCGCCATCCTAAAATAGTTACTAAGTTAGCTTCAACAGGAAGCACTAATAGATCAAATAAAGCAGGTGCTCCAGCACCTGCTTTATTTTATCTATTAGTGCGTCCTGATGAAGCTAATTTAGTAACTTTTTTAGGATGGTGCTGGCAGCTTGCCGGCGTCATCCTAAAATAGTTACAGGATGATGGGCACTGGCAGGCAGCTCACTCAAGGGACCCCTGCGCTCTTTGGTGTGATGGCAAAGTTAATCAGCCCCCCCAAAAATGTGAGTTTTGTCGAGGCTGGGCAGGTGTGCGTTCTCCCCATATCTGTCGTCGAAAATTAGCTTTGATGCTTGATGGAGGACTTTGCATTATTGACTTTCACAAGCTCAATCCCTGTGCAGTTCCTGTGACCACGAGCTTCTCTGATCCGTGCCTGTCCTTTTATGCACACAAGGGGCATGTGAACTCGCATATAAGGCTTGCCCATTTGGCCCTGCCCCTCACACTAGCGATGTGCACCGTTTTCCGACCCTTTACCCACTATGAAGGACAGCTCACTCGAGGGACCCCGGTGCTCTTCGGTGTGATGGCAAAGTTAATCAGCCCCCCCAAAAATGAGAGTTTTGCCGAGGCTGGGCAGGTGTGCGTTCTCCCCATATCTATCGTCGAAAATTAGCTTTGATGCTTGATGGAGGCCTTTGCATTATTGACTTTCACAAGCTCAATCCCTGTGCAGTTCCTGTGACCACGAGCTTCTCTGATCCGTGCCTGTCCTTTTATGCACACAAGGGGCATGTGAACTCGCATATAAGGCTCGCCCGTTTGGCCCTGCCCCTCACACTACCGATGTGCACCGTTTTCCCACCCTTTACCCACTATAAAGTACAACTCACTCGAGGGACCCCGGTGCTCTTCGGTGTGATGGCAAAGTTAATTAGCCCTCCCAAAATGTGAGTTTTGTCGAGGCTGGGCAGGTGTGCATTCTCCCCATATCTATCGTCGAAAATTAGCTTTGATGCTTGATGGAGGCCTTTGCATTATTGACTTTCAAGAGCTCAATCCCTGTGCAGTTCCTGTGACCACGAGCTTCTCTGATCCGTGCCTGTCCTTTTATGCACACAAGGGGCATGGAACTCGCACATAAGGCTCACCCGTTTGGCCCTGCCCCTCACACTAGTGATGTGCACCGTTTTCCCGCCCTTTACCCACTATGATCCGCAAAATCCGCAAATTCGCGGATTTTGCGGATCCGCGAATCCGCAAATGCGCAAATTCGCAGATCGTGGATCCGGGAAATCCGCCCATGCTTAAAAATGTCCGTAAAGCGGACTCACTTGCCAATATACCATGATGATTTATTAAATAATATATCTTTTTTCTTCACAGTCACTCACTGGGATGGATGGATCATCAGCGTCGGTTTACGGAAGAACTATGGCCAATTCGTGAGTGGCAAACAGGTAAACCAGTCTACAACAACTACTACAGCAGGACTACATGTCTGTCTATTTGTAGTATGTATCGGTCAAGGGCGAGGCAGTGTACTGTTGTTATTATGCCGGGCAGAGTCCACTCCAGACAGCAGTTCATGTAAAATTGGGGCTATGTGGCTTGCTGCATACAATTAGATATGCTTTGTATGTCTGACAAAGAGACTAGGTATGCTACATCAGGTTGCTTCACTCAGTGGTGCCTGCCTTGACCCTCTGCATGGAACTGCCTCAAGCTTATGCCAAACATCCGTTATGTTTGCAAAATTTGCTGTTTTTTGGTATTTCGCAAATCTCGCAAAAGTACATAAAAATCGCAAATTCTTGAGCGGAACGGATTTTTGGCCCATGCTTGTGGCAGGGCCATGCAGATGGTCAAGGCAAGCACCACTGAGTGAAGCATCCTCCTGATGTAGCATACCTAGGCTCTTTGACACAGACAGACAAAGCATATCTACGGTTTAGGGTTCAGTGCGATTTACTAGGGTTTTTGGGTTTAAGTTGGTATGGTTCACGCTGATTCTAGGGCTCGGGCCCAATGCTGGCTCGTTCATAATGATGTTGCCAATGTTTTAGGGTGGTTTGGTGTTCTTTGGTCCAGAATTGTCAGAATTTTGGCCTTTTTGGGTGTTTTGCGGGCGCGTGTGTTTGGGTGAAAACTAAGTGAAAACTAGTCGTAGACTTTCTTCTTCTTCTTCTTCTACAAAGAGAGCAGTGGTTCGATTTTGTTCTGCCTTCCTGAGATTCTTGTGAATCGCTGGAACAAGTGACTGTCCAGGTAAGTTTCAAGAGGATCGAAGTAGTGGAAGTGCTGAAAACAGCAATGTTTTGTGAACAGCGCAATGTGCCATGTTTTGAATATACCAGTATTGCATGTTTTTGGGGGGCTGTTTGGGGGTGTTCTAGATTTGTGAGGGAGGGTGTGAGGGTCTGGAAGCACTGCTGGGATAGCATAATTTTGATTGGAAGTAATTTGAAGAAAATCCATGGTGGGAAAGAGGAGTTAGGGCCCAGCTGCAGAGCGCGTTTGGACCGATGTTGACTGATTGGCTGAAATTTTTTTAAGTATGAGTTTTTGCATTTTTCCTTTTTGCCTGTTTAGGGGTGTTCTGCTTTTTTTGTGGGTGGCTGCAGGGGTCTGGGGGAAGGTCTAATATCGGAATCATGTGTATTGGACTAAATCCATGGTGAAAAAGTTTTTCCGTTTTTGTTCACTTGTCTGTTTTTGGGGTGCTGTTTGGGGGCTTCTAGGTTATTGGGGGTAGGTTTGGGGTCTGGGAGCACTGCTCGCACAGTCTAATTTTGATAGCAATTCTTTTTTCAGAAAATCCATGGTGGAAAAGGAGAGTTAGGGCCTAGCTGCAGAGCGTATTTGGACTGAATTGAAGGTAGGCCCATTTTTGCTTTTTGCCTGTTTGGGGGTGTTCTGCTTTTTGGCGGGTGGCTGCAGGGGTCTGGGGGCATAGCTCAGAAGGTCTAAAATCGGAATCAAGTGTTTTTAACCAAATCCATGGTGAAAAAGTTTTTCCGTTTTTGCTCACTTGCCTGTCTTTGGGGTGCTGTTTGGGGGGCTTCTAGGTTTTTGTGGGTGGGTTTTGGGGTCTGGGAGCACTGCTGGCACAATCTAATGTTGATTGCATTTGTTTTTCAGGAAATCCATGGTGGAAAAAGGGAGTTAGGGCCTAGCTGCACAGCGCATTTGGACTGAATTCCAGGTAGGCCCGAAATTTGCTAAGTCTTACTTTTTGCGGTTTTGCATTTTGGCTGTTTGGGGGTGTTAAACTTGTTTTTGCCTGGGTTGACGGGTCTGGGGGCATTGCTGGGAAGGTCTAATACCGGATAAAAGTGGTTTGGAGAAAATCCATGGTGGGAACATTTTTAACTTTTCAGAGTTATGCTCACTTTTATGTTTTCTGGGGCCTGCTTGGGGGGGTTCCTGGTGTTTGGGGGGGGTGGGGGGTCTTGGAGCAACGCTGGGTATGGATATCTTTGATTGCAAGTGGTTTGGAAAAAATCCATGGTGGCAAAGAGGAGTTAAGGCCTAGTTGAAGAAAGCGTTTGACACTATTTTTTAACTTAGGGCTCGTTAGGGTTAGCAGTATTGCATGTGTTTGGGGGTGTTCGAGATTTTGGCAACCTCGGTTCCGGGGTCTACTCTTGGAGCACTTGTTGAGAAATGTCTAATTTTGATTGCAAGTGGTTTGAAGAAAATCCATGGTGGGAAAGCGTGGATTTGGGCCTACTTTACTTTCAAAGTACGTTTTGTCACCATTTTCCACTAGGCCTCAGTCAGGTAGCAGTATCGCACGTTTTTTGGGGTCTGATTGGGGGTATTCTACATTTTAGCATCTGGGTTTAAGGGTCTGGGAGCACTGCTGGGAAGCTCTAATGTTGTTCTAAAATCGTAGTTTACAGTACACCTAGCTTGAGGGGAAAGATCCGCAAAATTCGCCCATACTTATTTATCCTTCAAAAGGAGACTCAGAGTACGCCCTTTCAAAACTATTGCACTGTCGATTCTGAAACTGAAAGTGTGACTTTTTACACTACACAGCGTACGTACCTTATATTTTTTTTGTCAGTGTTGTTTTAATATCACTTCCTGTTTTTCCATCAACATTTACAGGGCGGCTTTCACCCTGTGCAATGGAAAAAAGGATGAAGTCATCCTTCACATTAGGGAGCCGCAATTCAGCATCCGCCAGGCAGGCAGTGGACAGGGTGTCTTCTGGTCATCCAACATTGATCGAGGGAGCGTCATATGGAACGGAGGAGTATCGCAAATAAGAGGAATGGCTGGATGCATGCAACTTCCCAAATTCAACAGGACAAGTGTAACAACAGTAACAGTATCCATTCATTTCTACTTATCTTTTAAGTAATGTTATTGCTGTGAACTTATATGAGTGTGACTCTGCATTTCTTTGCTCTCTGCTTCTAAATTTGCTATGTTTTTGCTATGTTTACCAGTAATTTAATGTTCTAAGTGTTTATTCTCTCTGAGGGCAGAGAGGCAAGTGAAATTGCGTAATGACTGCAGCTCTGTACTGTCAACTTGTTTCTTCGTAGTTACTAGTAAGTTGCAGTAAGTAGTAGTGCTACTTTGCAGTAACCTAACCATCCATTTAGTAAACAACTTCTGGCATGCAGTAGTGCACTTCCTTTATGTCCCTTTAAAGATTTATCAATATCTTCAAATCCAAAGATTTGTTTCTCTTCATTTGTTGTTTGACTGTCCATGCTGTGTTTTTTTTCCTCTCTACCAAACTTTCACAAAAACATCCATTCCCATCCAATTTTCAAACCCTAACCCTCTTCCCCCGGGCTGTGTGGTATTTCATTATGGTGTGACTGACAACAACAATAAATTCCACACACCTGCTAGGGACGATAAGGTCAAAGCAACCAAAATCATTACAATCAGAAGTTCATGTGCGTCATCGTGGATTGATAAGAACATCCTCCTCCTACACAACGTGAACAATCAAATGCTTAATGCTTACGTTACGTTGATGACGTGTCCTTTGCCTTAATTTCTTATAGCAGTCAAACTCCACGCAGCTACTACTTATATTTACATTAATTTAGCACTGCTTAGGCTACAATTTAGGGCACTGTTCTCTACCGTACTATCTAATGTACTGTTTCTAATGCTACGCTCAGGCCAATCAATGTTTCATTTCCTTTTTTGTTATATGGTGATAATGCTAGTGTGTACCACTACTGCTACCAGCACAACAATGATATTGCATCCGTTGAGGATTCAAGTCAACAACCAACCTTAATCAACATTTGCAATGCAGGCAGCCCTGGGGCTACCCCGATTCTCAAACACAAATCACAGGTAAGATAAGCATATTGGAGAGGTAGTAGAATAATGGGCTAGGACTAAGTTGGGAGGAGAGCAGAGACTGACAGTACTACTAGTAAAGTACAGTAGTAGGGCAACTGAATTGACTAACTCGGTTACTTGCATTTTGGTACATTTCAGGACCAGATGTTTCATTCATGCTGGTAAGTTTGAAGAAACAAAACGTCCAGTAACCACCGCCAACCCCCACACAAAATAATATGAGCGCGTATACTGTGTTTTGGTATGAAAAATATAATTATTAAGAAATATAAATTATTGATGTTGTTGTCACAAAATAAAATAAATTATCCCAACTCACCCCTCCTCACTGACCAAACCAATGTCTAAAAATCCAAAAGTCCCCTTTCCCAAAAACCCAATTTCCACCCCCCCAACAGTCTTTAAAAAAGGGGCAAGGGACAGACACTTCCTCCGGTGGTGTAGTGTGGACAGCTGGTGCTGCACGTCCCGCAGCTCTTTGCGGAGGTCCCGGAGCTGGCGCTGATGTTTTTCGCCCAACCGCTCCATGTAGTCCACTCGCTTTCGGAGGCGGCGCGGACGTGCCATCCAGGCTCTGGGGGGGGGCAGCTGTTGTTTTTGCTGCTGTACGGCGGCGGCGGAAGGCTGTTGGGCCACGGCTCAGTTTGGCTGGAGGCTTCTGGCTGTTGGACCCGGGGGCAGTGGAGGAGGATGTACTGGTTGATGTGTCCAAATGCTCCTGAGCCCACAACCACCGATACTCGGCACAAATAGCCTCCAGCTTACGGGCCCTGGCCCGGACAGCCATTTCCTTGCGGGTGAGCTTTTTTGGAGTAGCATCTATGAAGAAAGAAAGAAAAATACTGTAGCCAATAGTCTTAAACATAAAGTCAAAATAATTCAACGGAAAGTTGACACTCAGTAACACAAGCAAGTAGCAAACACAGTATAACATGTTGGCATGTATCTTTCAGCCGCCTTTGTAAGCCTGTGACATTACTGGGAGTTTCAAGAATTCCACTCACTACTACAAAAATAGTCAGAGAGTACTAAAAAAAGTCCTTTTTTCTACTTTTTTTGTCTTGTGTTGCAAAAGAAATTAGTGGTGCGTGAACTTGTGGTAGCCGCCATAATGGCAGCTCACTCAGCTTTCACCCAAGAAATACAGACACAGGCACTGATGATGCAGACTCGCAGTACTTTAAGCAGTACATGCAGGTGGGGATAGGAATGTCTTACTTTTCTATTGGGGTGGCACTGCCACTGGCCATACTTCATCCACTCAGTGTCTGCTCTACTACATCATACACCTCTGCTATTGATGAGGATAAAAAAGATAACATCCAGGCTTCCTAAGTACATCTATGATTCTTCTTAATGTCTCAAATGTACCAACATTTCTTTTTGTCAACAACCAACTAACACCCGTTTCATTATATTTTGGAAACCGCCGTCTTCTTATCTTGAATTGCATTCAACAAAACCATTCTTTACAGTTATAAATATTAAGACTCGCTCGTCCTTCGTTTCACTCTTCTTTAACTTTTCGTTCTTCACATCCCTAAACTACATCTGATATGACTTGGCTTCACAATAAAAATTTGCCAGTTGAGTTGAAGTGAAATAGAGGGGGCCATTGGTTACCCGAGAAGTACCGCAGCTAATGCTATTACAAGTCAAGGTTGACTGTCTTTTCCGTGATAGCCCAAAAAGTAGTTCTGAATTAGTAACTGTTCTTAACAGTACAGTCTACTTATACTATTGTACTGTGTACTACTGTACAGTACATCATACACTCCTTTGCGAGCCTACTCAAAAACATTTCAATGAGTAAGGAGTATAATAACTTACCACCGTCCGCCGCGGCTGAGTCTTCTCCCCCAGCTCCTCCTGTTGACTCCACCGCATCCAGAGTGGACCCCTCCGCACTGCTGGCCCCGGCACTGGTGGTCATCTGTGCCGCATCAGATGTTGTGACGTCTAGGAAAAACATTTCATATTTTCAGATGCCGTACACAACCCCCTATTTTGTCTCGTAATGGAAAAAAATGTTACATAACACATTTTTTATTACTGGGATTGAAAAAAAGTAACGGTTTTGGGGAGGAAGTGTTAACCTTTTATATGCTTATTCTATTAAATGCTACACTTTTATCTATGACAACTGATGAATGCTTGCTTAACGTGCACCATTTTTCTCATTACAGAAAGATTCCATTGCCTTTCTGCCAGACGATTCACCAACTACTAGTAAGGCATCACCAGCAGTACTTTAAGTACTTTAAAGAAAGTGGGGGCTCCCGCACAGTTATTCTAATAATGTCATGTGTCTGTTAACTATTATTAAGTTTGAGTCATAGTAATTTAATTCATTGGAATGTTGTTTAAACTTTAACGTCATCTTCATCCATCACCATTGCTCGCTACGAAGGACTAGACTTGAGTCTACTGTCTCTACCATTACGCAGTAATGCTCTCAAATGAGTAAAAAGTTGCAAACAAATAAGCATAGTAGCAACGCCAATAACCAGGCAAGCACCTGCAATGACAGAAGCTATTTAAAGATTAATTTACCTGCAATGTAAGCGAATCAGCAGCATTCATACTCTTCAGGAAAAAAATAGATTAGCAATATAACAGAGCAAAAGAAAAAAAAGTAGTTATTAAATAGCTACTTACCAAGCCCAGGGATCTCCAATCCTAGAAGGTTGAGCATGTCATCCTCCCGGTCCAGGATGTCAGTCCACCGGTGAGTCACTTGCTGGTAGGTGCGCCAGACCCCAGACTCCTTCCACATGCCCCGGCACACCTTCTCCCACAGCTGGCGTCACTCCCGGAGGCCGTAACCGGAAGCAATCCGCCCACCTGCTGCCACGGTCTTAGGGAAGTGTACTTGGACAAAAGCCATCAAGGCGGCCACCTCCACCGCAGAGAAGATCTCCCTGGCCTGGACTTCCTCCCCCCTCAAACGCCCGCAAGGGAGCCGGGTACGGGGTGCTGGGCCCTTCCCCCTGCCCTTGTCGGCTCCCTTTGCCATGATCCTGGGCACAAGAAAAAGAAAAGAAGAATAGGTGTGAAAAAAATAAGAGAGAGAGCGAAAGAAATAAAGTAGGTAATAAAGTAACAAAATACGTAAAAAAACACAAAATATAGATGTAGGAAATTGTAGAGATAGATAATGAGCAAAAAAAAGCAAAAAAAAGTTCAGAAAAACATAGGATTACAAAGATGTAAGATGGATAGAAAGGTAGCATGCCCAAAAACCATAGCAATGAATGAAAAACAAGATGGCCGCGCCCATAGAGGACCGGGTGGGTAAGTTTGCGTGGGTGAGTTTGCGCGATATTTTCCCCGCGAGCACGCAAAAACACAGGCAAACTCGTAATAGCGCGCCGCACACAACTCGAGATTGCCAATAGCGCCCAGAACCGGGAATACGCAATGCGCACAAGATGGGTAACTTCGCAGTTGTTGCACTGCAAGCGGCTTGCCAAGACGCAAAAAACCCAGCAAACAGGAAAAAAAAAACAATCCGCTAATTTGCACGAATTCACTGATTGCGTGTTCGATTTAGCGCGAATTCGCACTTCACGAATTTTGCAAAATTGCAGAAAAACTAATTTTGAAAAACTGAAAACACTTAGCAGGTGCAAAAGTTCAAACTAATTTGTAACCATTTCCTGTAGTGCTTCCTTAGGGGCCCCTCCAAAGTTCAGTTGCCTACTTGTAACTATTCTCTGACCCTGCTCTGACCCTTAAAGCAGGGTCGGAGAATAGTTACAAGTATGGCCCAATGCTCCTGTAAAAAAAATTAAACTGCAACAGGAGGCACTTACAGCTAAGGAAGCAGGTGCCAGACTTGAAGCTGAAATTCAGTGACACATTAACCAGCCCCAAATTAATTCATCTCAGTTTAGGCTGGGCAGCTGTGCTTTCCCCCCATAATCTACAGTGGTGAACCAGAGGGTGGCAAGGCTGAACCAGATGGTGACAGTGCTGAACCAGAGGGTGGCAGTGCTGAACCAGAGGGTGGCAGGGATGAACCAGAGGGTGCTGCGATGAACCAGAGGGTGGCAGTGGTGCACCAGAGGGTGATAGTGATGAACCAGAGGGTGGCAGTGGTGAACCAGAGGGTGGCAGTGATGAACCGGAGGGTGGCCGCGATGAACCACAGGGTCGCAAACAGGCTGGACACGTAGAAACAACATGGTCGCGACCGTTGCGACCATACAAGTTAGTTCGCGTTCCCGAACTTGTAAAAAACCCTCGCGAACTGGCAAAAACCCTTGCGAACACGCAAAAAACCCAAATTTGCACGAATTCGTGGATTTTGTGAATTGCGAGTTCGCTTTCACGTAAATACGCGGAATGAAAATTTGCAAATTTCACCCATACTTACTGATTATGGGACGTATACTTTGACTAGATGTCCCATCACAATCGATTCACTTTGCTCCAGACTCATACAAGTAGCAGCAACTGCTTTTAAGCAGCCAGGTAAACCTGAAGCCAGAGGATCCAATGAAGCAGAAAAATATGCTACTGGACGTCGCTTAATCCACGTCTTTGAGTTAACACTGAAAGTGCACAACTTTCTCTCTTACAACAAAACAGTGCAAATTATTTTATATAATCAGGCAGGCCTAAGGCTGGAGCCTTACACAGACAATCTTGCAATTTCACGAATGCTTCCACACACTCATCATTCTGGAAAATCTGGTCCTATGTTCTTTTCCGGGTTAACTGAATCAGGGGTTTTGCCAGCAGGGAGAACCCAATAATGCACTGCTTACAGTACCCAACTACTCCAAGAAACATTCTCACCTCCCTTTGTGTTTGAGGCCGTTTCATTTCTTTGAATATTTTTATTCATTCTGGAGTCACTTTTCTAACTCCTCTTTCTATTTTGTCACCTAAATATCTAACTTCTTGTTGAAAAAACTGCAATTTTTCTGGTCACACCTTGTGTCCTCCTTCAGCCAAATGATTTAGTAATGCAATTGTGTCAGTGACACAATCTTCTTGTGATTTTGATGCCACAAGTAGGTCATCAATATTCTGTAAGAGGACTGCATTTCTGGGCATGACTAATGTTTCTAGATATTTTTTCAGGATCTGATCAAAAATCGTAGGGGCTCTCTGTATACCCTTGAGGAACTCGGCAGCATGCCAAGACATGGTCTTCGAACCTAAATGCGAATAAATATTGGCTATTTGGGTGCAAAGGAATGGAGAAAAAGGCTTTGAATACATAAATTAATGTAAACCAGTCTACATTCCAGGGTATCTGATAAAGAATCACTGCTGGGTTTGGTACTATGGGGCAACAAGGCACTACAATTTACAATTTACTACAATGCCTTGCTTAGCAAGCATCACTTTCTATATAACGTCTTCATTAGGGGTTTGGAAAGCAACACCAGCCAGTGTGCAGTAGATTGTGCAATTCATCTTGCACAATAGTTCTCTACCTAACAGATTTGCTTGACTGGAATCACAGACTATAAATGGATGCATGTCCTTAAAATTTCTAATATGCACTTTTATTGGTTTTGTGAGTGGGGTTCTAATTTGCTGATTTGATACTCCTACATTTTGGATTGAGTCTCCCGAGAGGGGTAGGTTTGGGATGTCTGCTTTTCTCACAGTAGACCGGCTAGCACCAGTATCCAATAGAAAAGGGATATCACTGCCTTACACTTTCCCATCAATAAATGGACCTGACTGATCTACCAGTAAGGATGTGCCAAGTACGCACTCCTCTTCCTCCCCCCTCAGGCACCGTCATTGCGCATATTCCATCTCTGCAGCATTATTTTGTAAAACATATTGCATAAGTGCAGAGTTTTTCTTACCACTTTCTCCTTGAAATCTGGTGTTCACACTGTGTCTTTGAGAGTTCACAAAATTGGGCATAGGAACTGGTGGCACCTGATACTGTGAAGTGACTACCTCCTGCGGCTGATTCATAATTACCTCATTCTGCATCTGTGGAATTACATTTTGATTTAGCCCATTAGTATTCTGTATACTCTTACACTTGTTCTTCCAATGTCCAAGCTTTCTGCACGCATGACAAGGAAATGTCTTCTTCGCTTCCACTCTATTCATTTGTCCTATTAATTTACCACCATTGGTCACATTATCATTCTGATTCTGTTCTTTCACATGACTATCAATCTGACTGTTCAACTTATTTTGCTGCTGTTCTGCCAATTTCACTTGTGCCCACATCATGTTCTCTTTTAGCTTGCCTTGCTTCATTGTTGTCTCCACAAAATTTTCATTTTCAAAATGTCATCTATTCTCTTACTCTGCCAGCACAACATGTGCTTTTCAATCATGTGACTAATCTCTGATTTCAGACCATACACAAACCGATATACAAAATGTTCCATATCCTTGTCACTAATATTCTCAAAACCACTTTACTGATTAAACACCTGTAACAACCACGCATAATATGCATGCACAGACTCATTTGGCTTTTGAGTTGTTCTATCTATCTTTGCCCAATCTGTCTCTTTACGAGGAATTTTTGATTTCAGAAGAGTAATTACTTGGTGATATTTCTTCATCCCCTCCTCCAATGGTACTCCTGTTTTGGAATCTCTTGAATACTCTTCATTTGGCCAATCATTTGTGATCATACATTTTGTCCATAAATAGCTGGTTCCACAATATCAAACAACCCATTCAGATCCTTCAACAGAACCTTTGAAACCTTCACAAATCTCTTAACATGTTTATACCATTCAATAGGTTTTTCTCTCAACATAGGTAAATCATTTGTGAATGACAAAATATCCTGCCTACTCCATGGAATGTGAACATATCCACCTCCAGGAACCTCTCTATATGACTGCCTTTTCTGATTCTTTTAGCAAGAATGCAGATTATGCTTCTTTTGCTTGCGCTTTCTCCTTCTTTCTTGTCCACCTAGCTCTCCACCTAGCAATATCTCCCCATTTTTGCAAAATATTAATTAACTCTTTTACCTGTATCTTCTTACCAGATGCATTCATATTCTCTAAATTATTTTCAGTAAACTCCACTCTATATGGTTTCTTTAACAATTTTGATCTCCCTATATCTACTCCAATCTCTGCAACAAGCTCTGTCAATTTCTCAAGAAATAATTTTGCATTTCCAGATATACTCCTACATATAAACAACACTCTTCCTCGTTGTAATGGTTCAACCTTTCTATTCCCAAATTTCCAGCTATCATCTCTTCCAATTCTACTTTTAATTTGCAAATATCTAAAATCTTTGGAGTTGAGATTCGCTTTTCTATTCCCTGTGCCCTTCTTTGTAAATCTTCTGGAGTGACCAATGTTGTACTTATGGTTCCTGTAGGTACCTTTGGCCCTTTTTCTTTCAAACTACTGGGTGTGAATCTTTTTGAGGTTTCAAGTAAGGGTTCTCTTATTAGAAGGTCCATTAATGAAATGACTGAAACACACTCACTGGCTGATCATCAGATATTACTACCTCTTTTCAAGGATTACTCATTGGAGTTGTTATAACTTGGGGATATTGGGTAATTCATTTTATCTCCATATAATGGGATAACAGGTCCTATATTCACTGGTACTATCAATGCTTCAGGTTTTAAAATTAGATGGCTTATATACTGTATTAATTTCTTGCTATTTGTATTTATTCCTTCTCTTTCTTTATCTTGAAGCACCCTATGAACTGATGAATCATGTTCCTTCCTTCCTTCCTGTCAGGGTCTTACAGTCTAACACTTTTGAATTTTGATAATGCTACTTCTCTCTTCCCTGTGGTGTGTAATGTTACCTGTTTATGTTTTTTCGTAATGAATGGTAAGGTTTTGTCACGTAAGCAGGGTAACTTAGTCCTGGTCGGGGGCTTTAATATATATGGAGCCTTAAGGAAGGAGGGCCCAGGGGCCAGAGAGAAGTCCATTGGTTTGTGATCTGGACCTGCAACTAACCATAGGGAAATTGGCTCCAACTAGGCAATACCTTACTCCAACTTTTAAGGGTTTGGGCCGGAAAGCCTAGTTTATTGATTTCATCTTAACTTCCACCCCCCTCTATTATCAGATTTCAGAGTTCTCAATAATAGTTACAGTGATCACAATCCCTTATGTATCAAAGGTATCTGGCCCTGCTTTGATTTAAAAACACAGATCCTAGGAGGGGGTTTCTACAGGCAACAGACAGTGGGAGAAGTCTTAGATGGAGCAGAATATTCCAGATTCACTGTGCAGGTCTTTAATGGAAACGCCCCGGAAGTAATTCCAGATCTGTCAGAATGCGCAGGCTGAGTCTGGTGAGTTTATTATCTGTGCCTTCAATTTAATTTCTGGCTCTGTCACAGATCTATTGACTGCTCCTTTACAGAGAACCCAGAGGGAGAGGGGGCTTAGATGGTTTAACTCTGATTGCTCGCTTTCAGCCAGGAGGCTGAAATCAGCCTTTTTTGCCTCCCTGAGGAATGCATCGCTTGTTAAAATCAGTAGAAAACAGTGCAAACTAGCACTTAGCAATTGCAGGGCGGGCCTAAAGGAAGAAGCATGGGGCAACCATATGGAAGCAACAACCTATAAGTCCAATATCAAGTTCTGGAGCATCATAAATAGCCCCATCCTGGGTGAAGAGGCTGCTAATGTTCTAGAAGCACACATCACTGAAAACGAGTGGGTCAGTCACTTTGAGGCCATGTTAAAGGGAGACCAGGCCCCGTCCCCCGTACCTAAACCTGGGAGTACACAAATAAAACTAGTTGTTCTGGAAGAAGAAGTAAGGTGTGGTATCACCAGTCTGACACGTAATAGGGCCCGGCCCCCAACAGCATCAATACAACCTTAACTTGTCAGATGTGGCACTTTGAGCTCCAGTACTCACTTCTGTAATTAATGCAGTTACTAGGATAGGCACTCCACCCTCATGGGCCACATCTATTATTGTGCCAGTTTTTATAAAGGGGGACAGGGACAGCACCATGTGTTACAGACCGATCTCACTGATAGACTCAGTGATAAAAGTGGTCGGTAGGATACTGTTGGATAGGTTAGCGACCTGGGCTACCGACAACAACATTGTGTTGGACGCCCAATAAGTGTTTTGCCCTGCCCGTTCTACGATTGAACAATCCTTAAACCTTTTCCAAATCTCCAGCAAATACACAGTTGCGCGCAGGGATACCATCTTCCTGGGTTTTATGGACCTGTCATCTGCATTCGAGTGCGTAAATAGGGCTAAGCTGTGGCAGATCCTACTAGCTTTAGGGGTTGGTCTCCTTTTGATATGATCTCCACCGGGACACCAAATCGGTAGTGCGATACTCGCAGAGCTTGAAGGTATCATGCTTATTCTCTGTAAAGAGTGGAGTCCGTCAAGGCTGTATATTGGCCTCTTTTCTCTTTAATCTCAATATTAATAACTTGGAGAAAATCCTCTTGGAGACCAAGACTGATTATCCTTGGATTGGATGGTGTGGTCTACCGGTTTGGCTATACGCAAATGACGCCGACTTGATGGCTAGGACAGAGAGGGGCTTACAAACCATTTTATCATCATTCGCCTAGTTCATGGGAGATTTGGACCTAAAAATCAACAATTCCAAATCATACAACATGCAACTGGAGTCACGCCCCCCAAGATCATACATTTTCAAGGTAGAACCCACCCCTATTCCTAAAACATGTTTTTTCTTACCTGGGGGTACTCCTGGATGACAAACTGAACTGGATCCCACAACTTACCCGTTAGAGAAACGATCTCAACAGGGAAGCTGCGACTATCTTTTACTTTGCCAGGAGACTGGGTAAAAGACCCCCGCAAAGCCGCCTTAAAGAATTTGTACTGTACTTGGATCTCTTGTAAAATCTCTACTGATTCTAAACATTGTAAAACAACTTTAAATTTTATGAATATTAAGGATGTGGTGGTTTACGAACTGTATCTAGATATTATATCCAACCCTCTTGATTGAGCCCTGTATTTTAAATTCAGAATAGGGACGCTTCCTGTAAATGAACTGATAGCACTGTGGCAAAACCCCTACGAGCGTTCTCCTTTTTGTGCGTCATGTCCAACGCGTGTCGAGTCTGTTGCCCATCTTTTCTTTGAATGTCCAGCCTACCTAGCACCTAGGCGGCGGTGGCTCAAACCACTATGTAGTCATTTGGGCACTCAACAACACAAAGTGGCCTTACGCGTTTTAATGTCCAATACACGCACTTTGTTTGTTTGCGGTGTAGCCAAGTTCCTGAAATGGTCTTGGTTAATTTGTTTAAAAAGGCTTGCCTTGTCAATTTAATACTTGTCTTAACTGTTTTTACAATGTTTTTATTGTGTAAATTGAATGTGCATGTTAAAATTGATTTTTAGCCTTTGTATTTCGCTTTTATGATATTCTTTTATATCGAAATAAAGCCTTGAATCAATCAAAAGACCAGTGGGGGCTCTCCTGGAGCTCTCATGGGCAAAGGGCCTGCCAAAAGTACTTTATGGCAGCAAAATTTGGGGATATGCAGAAATCTCTGAAAACAAATTCATGAGAAGACGGTTGTCCATTCCTCAGGGTATCCCCTACTTTATCGCCCATGAAGAGCTGGAAATGCCCTATATGTAAATGTGTTTGTATTTATATAGCGCCTTCTACCCAGAGGTCTCGTAGCGCTGTATTCATACCGCTGTGGAATCCTTCCTGGCTTTCCTGTGAGATGTCCACTCCTGGGCACCCCCAAGGTGAAGCCAGGCATCCAAGCGCTGCTGGGGCGGTTGTGGAGATTAAGCAAGCTATTGCCCAGAGTCACAGAGTGGGACCCATGATTAGACTAGGCACCGGGGCGAGAATCATCACAGACCAGATAGCCTATTTTTACAGATGTTGACGGACAACACTGTTTTTCATGTTTAAGCTTTTTAAAATCTGCCATCAAACTAAGGGCAACCTGTGATTAGTTGGGTCGCTCCCTTCAATGACTCTGGGTCACATTTACTTTATAGCCAATTGTGTGTGGACCGGGCTAGTGACTTTCATGCACTGTTTATTTCTTTTTATTGCTTTTATCTCAATATTACTGGTGTAAGTATGTATCTTAGATGTAAACTGTATATAACTGAAAAGCTATGAAACTGCCTAGGCTTGTTCTTTAGATTGTACATATTGAATCCTACCATTTTTCCCTGTTTTTTTGTGTTTTTATGGTTTCCTAAATATAGAAACTTGAATTGAAAATATAAAAATTATTAATTTATTGATTGACTACATTAACCTGTGATTAACCCTCTAGTAGCTTGCCACAAAATCAGCCAGGCCTAAATTAGAGGCAATCTATAAAGTATTTATACATCACACAAACAATAGTTAAGTGAAAACACAACACAAGAAAAGTCCCAAACCAATATTGAAAAATAGAGTACATTTTAACATATAAAATTACATTATAAATAATAAAATCCAATCGGTAGCATGACAGTTGTGAATTGTGATACATTTTTACTGGAGAATAGTAGCAAAAAAAAACCAAAGTGAAAACTATGGGGATATGGTGATGCTAGACTGGGTTGCAGTCATAAGTTAAGGCCGACCACAGCTACAAGTACCATGTTTTCCTCAGTCTAAAATGTATCTCAGAACTTAGAAATTTTGTTAAAGATTTCTCGATCAGATACAGTCTTCAGTGAGGCAAGGCAGCAGGCTGTATACAGGAAGAGGCTGGGCGTTTTCTGCGCTGCACTTACTCCCCTTCTTCACCACTCGGTCCTGCAGGAGATTCAAGTCCTGCCGGGACTCACAGTTGGCCGCCATCTTGGGTGAGGAGGCTCACTAGGCGAGCGGTCTAGCGCTTGGAGCCTCACATCAACCATCTGCCCTATAAAATGGCGCCCCTTTACAGGGAGCGCAGCGGACGGGCGCAGCGGGCACGCCGTCTGCGCGCCGAAGTCGCGCCAAAGTCCAGCCCGTCTGTGCCCATCCGCGGCCGGACGGGCCCAGGGGCCAGGGACGCTGCCATTTTCACTTCCTACTCCCCCTCTGCTCTTATGAGTCTACAAGCTTCTGCATGCCCCCTATCTCCCGATACCTGGGCCAGGATTTCTTCCCTGGGGATCGCAGGTAACTCCCCCCCTTCTGGGGCTGGCGTTACCTCTCATAGCACCTGCTCCTGTTGAGTCCCAGATCCGGGTATTATACCTTAACACTCGCTCTTTGGTCAGGCATCAAGCCGATATTCTTAACCTTCTCTTAATGGAGAGGCCAGACATTCTCCTACTATCTGAGACCTGGCTCAACGACGACTCCCTTCCTGACATCCTCGCAGCATTACCCCCAGAATTACTTCCTGTTGAACACCAACCGTCCTGGGGGCCGCTCCGGAGGAGGGGTGGCAGCGGCAATATGCAAGAATCTTAAGATTATCGCCTCCGCTTCCATGACCCTCCCTGAAGTGGATAACCTGGTCCTTCGTCTCGGGACCGAGGTCGGGGCAGTTACCCTTATGGTACTATACCGTCCTCCCCACCCCATGCCTTCATTCCCCTCATCTTTTATTGAACAGTTAACCAACTTGGCCACCTCCTCCCCCCGCACTGTCATTGTTGGTGACTTTAACTATTGGTTCCAGCATGAGGACGCCGGCCCCCATGCCTCCGAACTATTCGAGGCCCTCTCGAGCCTGAACTTCACTCAATTAGTCAGGTCCGCCACCCACAGTGGCGGCCACATTCTTGATCACATCTGGGTTCACGGGGTCAAGTCCTCCTGTCCGCTTATAACTCCTTGTGTATGGTCCGATCACTTTTTGATTGACACCACTTTCTTGGCTGTCGGCCAGATTAGGATCCCACTGCAGGAGGGCGGCACCGCCCGCAAGTGGAGAGCCGCCGATTCCTCTAAATTCTTATCTCACCTTGTCCTTACACGCCCCCTGCTTCCCAATGATTCAAGCACCAACGAGCTTCACAGGCATATCTCTGACTGGCTCACGACAGCCAGCGATATTTTTGCCCCTCCAACTAAGTTCCCCCGATCCCGACATCGTAACTCTCACAAATGGTTCACCCCCCATCTCAAGACCCTGCAATTGGAACTCCGCCGGTCAGAGCGCAGGTGGAGGATAGACTATTGCTCACCTAGCAGAGGCGTATACGTCACTGCGCGCAATAAGTACAAAACAGCCATGTCCGCAGCCAAAAAAGCTTACGCCTCAGAAAGAATCTTATCCGCCCCTTGCAAGTCCAAAGAGATTTTTAAAGTTCTTAATGAATTCACTTCCGACCCCAGGACACTCCCGACTCAGGCCCCCACACAGGAATCTTGTAACGCGCTTAGTACTTTCTTCATTGAGAAAATTGCTTTGATTAAAGGCACCATCCCGGCTATCCCCCCTGGCGCTGGTTTTGTCTCTCCTCCCCACAATGCCCTCTCTTTCACTCAGTTCCCTCCCTTAGACCCCACATCCTTGGCCACATTGGCTACCCGCACTAAGTCTGGATCTCCAGACGACTGCTGTCCCCCCACCATACTACGAGACATCTGCCATTCTCTACCTGATTGCATCCTTCCCCTGCTGAATTCCTCTCTCTCGTCCAGTACAGTGCCCAGCTCCTTCAAGGATGCCGTTTTGGTGCCTCTTCTGAAGAAGCCTGGTGCTGACCCCGCCGTTCTGGCGAATTACCGTCCTATCTCCCTCTTGCCCTTCTTTTCCAAAATCCTGGAAACCCACGCCACCGCTTGTCTCTCACAGTTCATCGAGAGCTCCAACTTCCTCGAGGGCAACCAGGCCGGCTTTAGACCCGGCCACTCTACGGAGACTGTGATCTTGGCCGTGCTGGGCGCCTTGAGAGACGGCGCTGACAAGGGTACCCCCAGGCCTTGGTATTATTAGACCTGTCAGCCGCTTTCGACACGGTGGACCACAACATCCTCCTCCACCGTGTCGAGCAGGCTGGCATCCAGGGCCTGGCGCTGGCATGGGTCAAATCCTTCCTGACCGGGAGGTCTCAGACCCTCAGCCTGGGCCCTTTCAGAGCTCCTAGGGAGCACTCTCCCTGTGGGGTCCCCCAGGGTTCCTCTTTGTCCCCTCTTCTCTTTAATCTCTATCTTCGACCCCTTCTTTTTTCTTTGAGGCAGTGGGACGTCACCGTGTTTAATTACGCGGACGACCTGCAACTCATCTTTCCTCTCAACTCCCCCTCTGCTATCCCTAATTTCCAGGCAGCCATGTCCCACATCCTTCAGTGGATGTGTCAAAACCAGCTCAAACTGAACCCCGGAAAGACGGAGCTCCTTCTTTCTGGCAGGAGCTCTACCTACTGGGGTCCGCAATTTTGGCCGGCAGACCTTGGCCCCCCTCCCACCCCCGTGGCCTCGGTGAAGAGTCTCTGGGTCACTATTGACTCCGGCCTTTCTCTCGGGACCCAAGTGGGGACGGTGGTCTCCTCCTGCATGTTCCAGCTGCGCAGGATCAGGAAGGTGGCCTATCTCCTCACTCCTGAAGCCCTTCTGCAAGTCATCATGGCCCTCGTCCTCTCCCGCTTAGATTTTTCGAACTCTATTTACCATGGTCTGCCTAAAACATCTCTTTCCAGACTGCAATCTGTTCAGAATCAAGCGGCGACACTGGTCCTTGGGATCCCAAAGTGGCAATCCGCCAAACCCCTTCTTTCCAAACTGCATTGGCTCCCTGTCATTTCGAGGGCAGCCTTTAAGATCGGCTGCCTTACCTATAAATCTATTTCTGGCTCCTGCCCCGTCTTTCTGAAATCTCTCATCAAGCCCTACTGCCCTTCACGGAACCTGAGATCTTCCCACCTTCACTTCTTGTCTATTCCCCCTATTAAACTCTGCAGATCTGGAGGCCGGCGATTAGCATTCCTGGCCCCAAAACTTTGGAATTCCTTTCCCCTCTCTCTCAAAACCTCTAATTCTCTCATTCTTTTCCGTAAAGCCCTAAAAACATGGCTTTTCCCTCAATCCAGCTAAGTCCCCCTGGTCTTTCTGTTTCCAACCAGCGCCAGGAAACCCATGGTGTCAGCACGCTTTACAAATTCCCCTTACAATACAATACAATACAATACAATACAATACAATACAATACAATACAGAGGCTGTCATCATGAGGGAGCTCCTTTGCGTAGTCTGCTTGAAGATTTCTACCTTTGAACTTAGAAGGTTTTTCAGAAGTCACACTCCTTCAGTGGGACAAAGATGCAGGCAGTAGTTGAAGAGGACTCAATGGGGCTGGATACCTTCACTGAGAGGTACAGCAGAAAAGGATGAGTTGCTATGGAGAAGAATGTAATGGGAGCAACTGCAAAGGCAGGTATATTGGAGAAGGTGCCTTTGTTGAGTGAGGGGAGAAGGAGAAAGGATCAAGTTTTCCCTCCAGCAAGAGCTCTAGCGACCTCTATCCCAGTGAACATTTACTTCACCCATCACCTTTCACACTGTTGCTGTTTTTTTTTATTTCACCCACAATCCGGACATCCTCCCTCAACCCACTTACCCCATCTGACAACTGATGCCATAAGACTGCCTTATGTGGCTCACTAAGATAATATGGGGGTAGACCATGCAGTTTTTGTAGTTAGCTACTACAAATGAGAGATTCATCTCTGCCTCCTCCTTTGATTTATTTCCCTTTCTTCTCGGCAAAGACAATACTGAAGAGGCATGACTGCAAGGGAGCAGCCAGGTATTAGCTTTGAAAAGATGAGGTCTGAAGAAACAGAGTCTTGGTTGTGACCAGGTTTTATGTGTTTTGAATTTAATGACTTCAGGTGGAAATAATTGATTCAGGAGTATGTATTTGCTAGTTAGTTTGCCATGAGTAGATCTCACCTTCTCTGCCATGCTGCATCCTCTGCCCTAAGAGGGGACTCTATGCCTTGACTGCAGAGTCTCCTTCCCAAGAGTGGACTTTCTGCTATGGAGGCAGAGACCCCGCCACATGTGCGGAGTCTATTCAGCCATAAAGAATTGTAACCTTACATAAAAGTGTGGAAATACCTTTGTGAATGAGGCCCTAAGAGTTTCTCTATATACTGTGGAGTAAGCCCTTTTACTAACTTAAGTGTCCAATTAAGTGTTAGTACATTTTTACAGTGTTATGCATTGGAACTAAAGAATCCTATTGGAGGTCGCCTTCCTACCCAGTATGGAGCCTATCCACCAATGCATTTTGGAGTATGTAAATCAGTATTCCTGTTGAAGTATTCTACATATTCTTACATGCCTTGGTAACTGATCAGAAAACATCTAAAATGTAAATATTTAGTGATTATTCAAATCTAGATGGTAAATGTAGAAAAGGCTATGCCTCCCTTGCACTTTTCCTGATAGGATGTGTGATTTTTCATGGCTGGTTCACAAAGGCATGGAACAGCATGTAAAAGAGCACTGCAGTTGCACTGCTTCTCATTTTCATAAATGCATTAACGAATCAGCATTTCTGAGCAGAACAAAAGTATGAAGAGTCAGTATAATTTTTTAAGATTGCATATTCATTTCTATCATGTTCTATAATTAAATAGAATCTAATTTGAATAATGTGAGAATCAATGTTACTTAAGTAAAACAGCAGAATTGAACAGTTAAATATATTCTTCTGTTAAATGGAACACTTCATCTGTGTTTATTTAAACAACATGTGCGTGAGGTTGTAAAGTTTTCATCCTGTAAAACACCTATAATTCTCCCAGTTTGCATTGTTTTCTGGATACATTAGCTTGTCAGTCATTGTTTAACCAATATATTTCAACAATTGTTCTCTTGTAAAGGTCTTACTACACTATTGGACACACTATGGGGCATACTTACAATCCCCTATCGCCACCACAACGTCAATTTTCAGAACATTGTAATGGCGATAGGGACTTCACCTTATTTGCAAGGCAACATTAAGTCACTTAACGTGCCTTAACGCTGCTTAGTAAGTACGTCCTTGTGATTGAGTAAGGGACTTGGCTACATATGTCTCCATCACCAATTTCTTTTCTACTTTTTATGCAGTCAATATTTTCTCTATCTTACACTGTGTCATTTTGGCGTCTTCCAAGAATGATGATATGAAGGTCTTGAAAAACAATTAGAACATGAAGGCAAATGTATTCAGAAGGCCGAAATAACAAGTGCATTGGAGTACCTGACTTTCAACCTAGACTTCATTTACAGAGAGCCGAAGATAGCACCAGTAAAGCCATGTTTTGTCCATTTTCACAGGCAGTCAGCTTCTAAGTTCATGGTGATGCAGATGTTAGCCACCGTTTTCTATGAGCATGTTGCAGTGTTGGTCCATTTCATGTATCAACAGAAACATTTAGTCACAGAGAAACCTAGACTTACCTCAGTCCCTCCAGTTAGAACACATGATGAGGACACAAATGGTGGCTAGTGAAACTCTGGTATCTGTTCCAGGGAATACAAAATGGAAATTGTTATACAACGGCAAATATTGGTCTAAGTCAGGGTCACTATGAATGTGATTTATTAAACACAGCAAGCACAGGAAAATACAATTCTGAACATTTGCCAAATTTGGAATCTTAGGCTAAGTACATGTCACATTTGGCGTTTGATAAATTAAACATGTTGCTACTTTGTTAGGTAAGTGATTTGCCCTTTTATGCCTTAGATTAAGGCCTCTGACTCTGAGGTCTAATGAGGCCCTCATATTAAGCGTACATTTTCGTGCAACAAGAAGTGAATTGATAAGTGATCGGACATCCATCTCATCCCTCATGAATAGATGGGTGAAGACGACTCTCTTTTCTCAGTCTTATGGTAAGGTGGAGTTAGGTTAGAGAGGCCTAGCTCATGGGAGATGCATGAGCTACATGATGTTTTTAGAGCAGAGGCTGGTGTATCTACATGGTTTGTGTTGTCTACTTTTAGTTCACAGCATTGTATGGATGCTGGGGCAAAAGAGGCTTTGGGAGGAGAAATGTGAGTGGTGTCCGCTCCACTTTTTTATGAACATTATTTGTACTCAATGTTATAACACAAACCTTCTGTGGTCATGAATGAAACAAAAGCGTAAACACTTGCCTAAATGTAAGATCGGGCAAAAAACCCTCCCAATCCAATCAACTGCCCCCAAAACGTGTGTCAATTTTAGGAAAATCATTTGTTTACCTTTGGAGCTCTACTAAGGATATGGAATAGAGGACCTGTTGGCAGCCAATTGAGTTCAATCTCTATACAAATGAAGAGCATTTAAAGACAGTTATGCCAGAAAGTCATGTGGGTCCAGACTTTAATGGGAAGGTGAAAGCTCAAAAGGATGGGTTTGAGGAAGTAGAGAGAGGATGAAGGGATTAAACAAAAGAAAGTGAGTGGACAACAGCCCGTTACTTTAATGCAAGGCTGCATTCATGTTGGAAATGGAAACTAAAGGTATACAGTGGGGAGTAAGAAGAGATGGTGGCAGGATAAAAACAGTGAATGGTGTAAACGATGGGGGAGTTGTGCCCAGAGTACTTACAGTTCAAAGAAGGATGTAGTTGTCCCAAGTTAGCTTTTGTTTTTCTTTTTCAGTCCAGTGGGAGGTGTATCTGTTGCTACCTAGTTTTTTTCCGCCGGGTGTTTGAATATCTCCTCATGCTCTGTTCTTCCACAGCCTCCCCCTGCTCACTTTATGTATTATTTCACAAAGGTTTTTTTCTCTAATGCATAGCAATGGTTAACTTGCCCACCCACAAGTGATTGGACCCTATTGTTGCCCCACTATTAATTAGTAGAGTCGCTCAATGCTGCTCATGTATTGCCTCTCCTTGTTGTCTCTATTTCTCATTTAGTTATTCTTCTGAAACAATGTGTGCCTAATTTTCAGTGATATCACCCTGTGTCCAATCCTCATGCCTTTGCACCACTAATGTCAATGAGACCTCAACATGATCAAATCTGCCAGCCAGTTGTGCTATATTATACTCCTATCCTGCAAATAAGGCTAACTAGTAGGATCCCCTTGATTTTCCTCAGATTGGCCATTCGTTCTCAGCTACAGTCTTCCTCTGTTGCTCAAAGTTATACATACATATTCCCAAACTCTAGGTACTGTCAGTGCTGGAGTTTCCCACATCTTCTCTCCACCTTCCGCGTATGTGTGTTTACCTTAATGTGTATACTGGGGGCTTCCCAGGGGAAAATATGCCATTCCCAGTTTAAATACTATGGAAAACCTCACAAATGTCCCTTGTCTGTGTTTTGAGCCTACGACTAAGCACTCCGCAGGTCTATTTCCATGCTTCAGATGTGTCCCTTGTTCGTGTCAATGCCTGGTCTTCCTCCCATCTCAGATGTCACTGAGGCTGCCTGCACTACTCTCGGACCTCCTGTGCAGGCTTGTTGAGATGCCTTTATCTTGCTTGAGAGTGCACTGCTATGGTGGGAAAGCACTGCACTTGCTATCTTACTCTGAGTCTTTGGACCACATTTAGAGTTTGGCGGAGCGTGTGTTTTGCCAAACTAGCTGTTCACTGGCCCTATTTAGAGGCGGGTGAATAGCATTGTTTACAGTGGTGGAGCCTCAACTAGCTTTGCAAATCCATAATATGGTTTGTCTTCGGTCACAGTGCCATGTGGCCATAGTGATCGTCACCTGGCTGCCTAGGACAGTTGATTATCAATAGTTTCCCCTACCCAGTAGCCATGAAGGTTTCATGCAATGACTATCAATGAATATTACCAATGGAACCAACACGCAGAAAGAAAACTCCCTGTGATCAGAGACATTATTTTTTTATTTTTCAAAAGCAAAGTCCTGCTTTGGGAGTCTAGTCTTGCAAAATAAAAAAAGGTTTGCCGACTGGGCACAACAAACACGGTGACCGTTCATCAATCTCTCCAGCCTTCTGAGCAGAGCTGAAGAAACCCTTGCCAGGCAAGCAATCAATTGCTTTGAAATTTGTGAGATAAAGCTGAATATTTTTTATTAAATGGATGATTTTGGGCATGTTTTAGATATTGGCAAGGGGGGTAATCCGTCAGTAAGGCACCAGGCTTTATTCCCACCATACTGAGGAGCATCTGACCCAGGAGAAATCTCAAATATTGTCAGGAACCACTGTCAGGGTTGAGTCACTAGCAACACTGGTATATATTATTGTAGCGGTGGCCAGATCATCAGTGATCATCAGTGATGTCACTGACCATGTCGTGAATGATGTAATATGTGACATCATCAGCATTGGATTGCGGATGCGCGAAATATGTAGTTAGTGCAACTAACTATATGTGGAATTTCATTGGTTTCATATCAATAAAATGTCCAGCTAACTATATAGGAGGAATTTCAATGGTTTTTTATATGTTAATTCCTAACTATATAAGGCCTAAAACCTATGTTTTTTTCAGTGAATTTCCAAGGTTTTTTAAAGGCTAATTCCTAACTATATATAGTCTATAACCTATGTTTTTTCAGTGAATTTCATTGGTTTTTTAAAAGCTAATATATATATATATATATATATATATGTTTACACACACCTCCGTAATTCTCCCAGAGGTCAAAGAAGGACGGCACTCCAAGTTGATGTTTAACCAAAGTGGTTTATTGGCAGACCCCCCTGCCCCCTTGACATACGCGTTTCACCAATTTGGCTTCCTCAGTGTCAGCCATACATTGTGCACACTGCCTTTAACCCCCTACCACTTCCCCAAACATAGAAAGCGGACTAGTGCTCGCCTAGATGTTTTGCGGCGGCCATATTCAAACGTGCAAATTCACATCTCGTTTGTAGCATTGTTTACAGTTTCAACAGGGGGATGAATAGCATTTGGAAAAAGTGCTAGTGCAAAAGTTCATTTAACAAGAAAATATTCAAAACAAGGGTTGAGTGACAAGGCATATTGTCGAGAACCGTCTGTTGTACATATACATTTTCTGCATCCACCTTATATAATGCAATTTCATTTTGACAATTTCCACAAGTGAAAATTGGAGTTATTTATACATAGTTCATATATTTACATATATTATTCTGCCCTGAATGGGCTTGGTGGACAATTGATATGTTTGCCTTGTTAGCCAACACACACTATGGAGCCCTGTATGGGCAAGGATCCATATAAATCTCATTTCCTATTACCAGTTTCTTTGCTGCCAACTGGAAAGTTCCCCGTTTCAGTTTGCAGTGTTTACTCGTTCTTTTTGCAGTGTGGGTATTTCTTCCTGAACCAGCTTGGGAGTAAACGCCAACTATTCTAAGTGTACCCAGAGTTCTTCATCATTATTGAGCCCTTTTGGCTGCATACTCTGGAGGTCAATGATGTACCTGGACTCCATTGCTCTCAGTAGCCTTATCCTGTCTCCACCTCGCTCCCTTCTATCTAGCTGATCTATAAGGTAGAAGGACAATAGGTCCCTATTGCTTCCATGGTGGGTCTCGAAATGGCGTGCCACCGGGTAGTTCTTGTCCTTATTTACGATGGCACGCATATGTTCCAGGATGCGTTTCTTGGCTTGGTTGATGGTACTACCAATGTATCTTTTGGCACATGGGCATACCAGGCAATAAACTACAAATTCTGAATTGCAGTTCAGAAATTTCTTTATTTCTCTCATTGGCCTTGGGTCGTTAGTCCTCCCTTCATATTTGGTTCTTTTTTTGCTGTATTTGCATGCCTTGCAGTGCATGCATGGGAAGAAAACATTGATGGGTTTATTTCTCATACTTTTGGGGGGGTCTGTGTAGTGGCTTTTCACAAGGTGGTCACTTAGAGATTGGCAACGTCTGTAAGTGATAGACGGCCTTTCTGATATCACTCTCTTCAGCACTGGGTCTGTGCCTAGGATGTGCCAGTTCTTGTTAAATATCTGCACCAGTTCATTAGATCTCATGTTGTAACTAGTGATCATCCTAGTTGTGCAGTCATCTATTTTCTTATTTGTGACCGTTTGTATGAGGTCTTTCCTGTCAATAAGTTCTACTCGCCTAGTTACTTCACTGAGTAGTGACATGGAGTACCCTCTCTCTCTAAATCTGGTTACCGCTCCTTCTTGCGCCTGCCTGAAATCGCTGGAATCTGAGCAATTCCTTTTTATGCGCAGTAGTTCTCCGAAGGGAATGTTTTTTACCATGCTCTTCGGGTGGTGGCTAGCCGCGTGTAACACAGTGTTGCCAGCCGTAGGCTTGCGGTAAAGCTTGGTATGTAGGGAATTCTCCTTGACAAAGACCTCTAGGTCGAGATAGTGTATAGATGTTTTACTCATTGTGCAGGTAAATCTGAGGTTCAACTCATTGTCGTTTAGCCCCGCCACGTACTCCTCAGCCGAGGAGACGTCGCCCCGCCAGACGACAAACAAGTCGTCTATGTATCTCGACCAGATCATGATGTTATCAAGCCATTTTTCATTAGGCCCCCCCCAGGCCACGTGCTTCTCCCACCAGCCCACGAATAGGTTCGCGTAGCTGGGGGCGAAGCACGTGCCCATCGCAGTCCCTCTTAGTTGATGGTACATATTGCCTGCAAACAAGAACATGTTATTACGGAGGCAGAATTCAGTCATTCTCACTATCATTTTGTTATGCTGATGGTATTGCATACTCTTCTTGCCCAGGAACCATTTTACGGCAGAGATACCATTGTGGTGTTCAATACAGGTGTATAAACTTGTAGCATCAAGGGTGATGAGAAGCATGTCATCCTCCCACCCGATGCCCTCAATCTGCCTTATAAAATCCTGGGTGTCTCTAACATAGGAAGGTAAATCTTTTACAAATGGAGACAAATATCCATCTATGAACCTCGATGTGTTCTCGAGTAAACTCCCTATGGAAGAGACAATTGGCCTGCCTGGGGGATTTCGGATATCCTTGTGCACCTTGGGAAGGTGGTAGAATGTTGGAATGATAGGGTGCTCACAAAGCAAGTAATCATATTCGTGTTTATTGAGCATCCCCTCCTCTTTCCAACCCCAAAGTAGTTTGTGATATTCGGTGACACAGTTCACGAAATCCCTTCTGTCCATGATTTTGTAGCAATCAGTGTCATTCAGTTGCCTCAACGCCTCTTGTTTATATTGTTCTTTGCTGAAGATGACAATATTTCCCCCTTTGTCGGAGGACTTTATTTCGATGGTATTGTCCTCCTTGAGAGACTTTATCGCTTCCCATTCCGATCTTGAAATATTGGAAGTTTTCTTGGTCAGTTCCGAGTTCTTATTTGTCATCTTTTCCATATCATGGAGGATAGCGTCATTAAAGACATCTATAGCATCATGTGTTACATGAGGTAAAAATCTGGATTTGCGTTTGCAATGGCTTGGGTCTCTAGTTTGTGTGATCTCCTCCCTTCTTAGAACCTCCGCCGAACCTGGTATGTCTTCTGAGTCCGCGAGTTCATGTGCCACTATGAGGGCTGGGAGATCATTGGCTACAAGGCATACTTCGGATGTTGTTATTTCCTCCATGGTCTCTGATTCCTCTGAGAGATTTTTGGTAGCAAAGATTTTCTGTAATTTTAGTTTGCGGACAAACTTGAAAATATCAATCCTAGTTTGAACTGGGTCAAATTTAGCAGTGGGACAGAATGTAAGTCCTTTTTTGAGGACACTCTCCTCATGTGTTGTGAGTGTCCTCTCTGAGAGGTTGATGATAGTGTGTTCCTCTTCTACTGCCATCTCCCTCTCCTTCCTCTGCTGCGAGTCACCATTGGTGGTGCTGCTTGAGCATCCTCTCCTGCCGCGCCTTGTTTTCCTTTTCCTTTTTTGGATGGTGCTTTTTGTGATGCTTGTGATGGCGGTCGGTATCTTGTCTCCTGCATCACTTGGTATTCGTCTAAAAAAGGTTCGGGACTGTATCCTCATTTACATTAGTCTGTAAAAAAAAAAAAAAAAAAATATATATATATATATATATATATATATATATATATATATATATATATATATATATATATATATATATATATATATATATATATATATATATATATATATATATCAAAATTCCACTCCTTCAAAGAACGAGTAAGGCCACAGCCGAGGAATGGTTGGAAGCGCTTTATTAGGCTGCACATGAAACACAGAGAGAATGTTCTGTTCCCTTCTTATGGCGGATGCATTTCGGCGTTCATCGCCTCTTCAGCGCCAGGTGCATGTACTCGTCTAAATGGATGTAGGTGAGAAAGGCCAGTCCTGCCTTCCCACTAATAGACCACAGCTCCTCCCACTGCGTTGACCTCATGACGCATATACCACTTGTAGTCCGCTTGATGTTCGGCGCCTACAAGGCCCAGCATGCCACAGCCGTGCATAGGTAGGTATCGCCCGAGTGGAGTGGAAGGCGAGATATTTATTCCATAGTCCATGTTGAACTGCTTTGCCCAAAAGTACATGTGCGCAGCTGCGCTTCCTCCAGTCCTCGTACCGCTTCAACCCCGCAGTTCAGGAATCCTTTCTGGCGGGGGCAAGTCTAGGAATATATATATATTTTTCCGAACAGTCCACTTCAATTGCGGCTAGACAGATGACCAGCACACCATACCTTCGTTTTCACAAAAGTTTATTCAAGCCCCTACCCCACAACAGACGTGTTTCGCCCGGAGGCTTCGTCTCCGGGTGAATAAAAAAAACATATATATATATATATAACTGAAAACTACCCTCAGAGGGCAATGAAAACGCACTCTCTCGTCTGTTTACAGTGATAGCGGTTTTAATCAGTAACCAGTACCCAACGCGTTTCGCTTCTTACAAAGCTTGCTCACGGGATGTTGAGCTAGTTTCTAAGTCCTCCTTTTAAACACCAGGTCATGTGACTTCCCATGTTGTCTATTGTATGCATGCTGGTTAATGTAGTTACCATACATTATAGTCACCAGTATACACTTTTCTTTAGTTCATAGTCTTTGACAACAGGGAAGAGGGGAAGGGGGGAGTGCATTTCTTTGTTTGCAGACATTATTTACAGACTATTCAGTGAGTGTTAGTCATGTTACTTTCTGTTCTATCCAATGAGCCCATCGGATTTCAAATTTTTCTGTGTTCATCCTTCATTCCACCCTGGTCGGTTTCGTCTAATGCTGTTATTGCATTCAGATTCGTTTTTAATCGCCCTCTGGTGGGCGTGTTTATTAATCCATATGCGGGGTTCACTGTGCGTGGTACACCACCTGATCCTCCGAGATGAACATAGAGTTCTTCGGTCAAGTTCAGGCCTGTCGGTTCCAGAGTTCTGAAGTTAATTATGTGCTTTGATTCTTTGCGTCTTAAGGTTTTCAGTCGGTCACCTCCTCTCTCCATTTGTTGGACTTGTTCTATTGCACAGAATTTCAAGAGTTCCCAGTTATTGCTGTGTGTTTGCTCCATGTGTTTGGCTACCGCGTAGCTGCGATCCTTATTTGTTGTCGCTCTGGTATGTTCCAGGATTCGCTTCTTGCATTCAAAAGTGGTGCTGCCTATGTATTTTTTGTTACATGGGCATTCGATTAAATATACCACATAGGTACTCTTGCATGTCAGGTGTTGTGGTATTGTCCATTTCATACCTTCTCTGATCACAATTTCTTTGGTTGCTTTCGCGATCTTGCACACTTTGCAATGTCTGCATGGGAAGAAGCCTTTCCGTTGTAACCAATCCATTTTTGGCACTTCTTTGTAGTGACTATTTACCAGGTGGTCTCCCAAGTTTCTAGTACGTCTGTACGTTATATTGGGGTGGTTGCCTATAATTTGTGACAAAATAGGATCAGTTTTTAGAATCGGCCAATGTTTTTGTATAATCTTTGCCAACTTGTTGTTTTCTGCGCTATGGGTGGTGATTAATCGGATTACTTCTACTTGTGCTGGATTTTTTTCAGATTTCTGTAAAATTTCTTTGCGATCTTGTGCCCGTGTTCTTCTAAGGCTCTGTTCCACCACTTTCCTGGGGTATCCTCTTTTCACAAATCTAGTGATTGCATTGGCACTGTGGCGCTCGAACTCTTCATCCTCCGAGCAATTGCGTCTGTATCGTAAGAATTCTCCATACGGTATGCTCCATTTCAATTTCTTGTTGTGGAAGCTTTCCCCATGGAGAATCGCGTTGGTCGCCGTCTTTTTTCGGTGCAACGTGGTATGTATGGTGCCGTCCTTTATGTAGATCTCTGTGTCCAGGAATACCACCCTTTCCGTGCTTATTTCCACAGTGAATTTCAAGTTGGTGGCGGTGCTGTTCAGTTTATCAAAGTAATTGAGAAAATCTTCCTTACACCCATCCCAAATGATAAGCAGATCATCAATGAATCTGAGCCATAGGATGATCTTCGTGCTCCATTGATAGTTACTTGTATGCCACGCTAAATGCTGTTCAAACCATCCCATGGTTAGGTTCGCGTAATTAGGCGAAAAAGAGAAGCCCATGGCACATCCTTTGATCTGTTTGTATAGCTTTTTGTTGAACAGAAAGATGTTCTGGTTCAAGCACAGGTTGACCATTTCATTCAGCATTTTGTTGTGGTCTTTGTATTGAATGTTCCTTTTTGCTAGGAAAAATTTGCAAGCTTTAGTTCCTATGTGGTGTTCGATGTTGGTGTACAAAGACACCACGTCCATTGTGATCAGTATGTACTTATCTGACCAGGTGATTGTTTCCAGTTTTTGTAGTAAGTCTGTTGTGTCCTTCAGATATGCTGGTAGTTGTTTGACCAGGGGTGCCAGAAATTTGTCAATGTAGTTGGAAATGGGCTCCATTAGAGAGTTTTTTGCCGACACTATTGGTCTTCCCGGGGGTTTGAATTCATCTTTGTGGACCTTCGGAAGGTGGTAGAAGGTAGGTGTTACAGGATTCATAGATATATATATATGATGTCACTCACAGTGAAGTTAGCCAATGGATATAAACACGGATTAAGCAAGGATCCCCTGACAAGGAGAGCAGGGTCAGCTGGTTCTCAGGGTGGCACCTTTAGGTTCTTGACACCATTGCTTGAAATCAAGTTATACACTGTTGACTTCATGAGTGGGTTCTAGAGAAATGATTACACTTAGAACGCTCCATTTGTTAATATTACACCCCAATGGTTGTGGAATAAATCAGTGGACTGAAGCAAGGGAAGTTTATGGTCAAGGCAAACATGGGATTTCCAATAAGGCTTCTGAGTAAGGCCTGCCATTCCGTAGCAGTGATGGGCAACCAAAGATATTTTCACCGGGTGGCTGGCATTTCTAAGGAGAGCCTAGAGGAAAAAAGTTACTAGCAACTGGGGCCGCTTAGGGGGAGGTTGCACAGGCGGGGTGCGTGGCCTCACTCTACCACCCCAAGCCAGCTTTCCCTCACCGACTTTCTGCTCCGGACCTCGGGACCTTGCTGGCGGCGGGCGGGGCTCTCTTCACACAGGGGGAGCTACGCTCTGCTCCCGGTCGTGCTGCGGCGGCTCTTGGGCTCCGGGGCTCTCCCTTGGTCCCTCCTCACTCACTGGATCCCGGGGTCGGCTCCCGGCAGCTTCCGGCTTCGCTTTCACTCACCGGCTTTCTGCTACGGACCTCGGGACCTTGCTGGCGGCGGGCGGGGCTCTCTTCACACAGGGGGAGCTACGCTCTGCTCCCGGTCGTGCTGCGGCGGCTCTTGGGCTCCGGGGCTCTCCCTTGGTCCCTCCTCACTCACCGGATCCCGGGGTCGGCTCCCGGCAGCTTCCGGCTTCCTCTGTCCTGTCCCGAGCCGGCAGCCAATCAGAGCGCGGCCCGGGGAATAAGGTCACGTGATGTCCCGCAGTTCCGCCCCCGGCCTACCTGACTTCCTGGTCGCGGCCGGGCGGCAACAGCGGGGACAGCGGGGACAATTTCAGCGGGCAATGCCGGGTGGGCACCGGCCTGAAAGATACATAAAGCATAAAGCGCTCCCAAAGCGCTAGTGGCAGAGTACAGCGCAAAATTGCGGGGTGCCAACACTTCTTGGATGAACTGCTGACAGCCAATCAGATCTCACGATGAGATGCTGACAGCCAATCAGATCTCACGATCAGAGATATGTGGTTAGGCTCCGCCCAGATATATAATTTGATTCTCTTCTTATTTTCTCAGGAACTACTGGAGGGATTTACACTATTTAACCAAAAGCGTGATCTGCGTACCAGACACTACCATTTTGACAAGTTTGGTGTAATTCCCTTCAGCGGTTCAAGCTGTAGCCGTGTCTAAAGGTCCTATGGAAATTAACATGGGAAAAACACGTTTTGGGACCCCCCTTTTATCTCGGCCCCCGCTTGACGAATCCCCTCCAAACTTTCAGGGAAGGAGGGGAGCGGAATGAGCCATCTTCTTTGAGAAATTTGCGAAGATTCATCAACCAGCGCCAAAGTTATTCCCAATAGAATGTTGGGGACTTCCTATGGAAACTAGGTCCTAACTATAGATACCTACTGGCTACCGCCAGTAGGTAATATATATATATATATATATATATATATATATATATATATATATATATATATATATATATATATATATATATATATATATATATATATATATATATATATATATATATATATTACCTACTGGCGGTCGCCAGTAGGTTGTTATAGTTAGGACCTAGTTTCCAAAGGAAATCCACAGCATTCTATTTCGAATAACTTTGGCGCTGATGGACGAATCTTCGTGAATTTCTCCAAGAAAATGGCCTGCTCAGTTCCACTCCTTCCCTGAAAGTTTAGGGGTGATTCGTCAAGTGGGGGCTGAGAAAAAAGGGGGTCCCAAAAAGTGTTTTTCCCATGCAATTTTCCATAGGGACCTTTAGCCAGGGATACAGCCCAAACGGCTGAGCGGAATTACACCAAATTTGGCAGAGAGGTAGAGTTCCATTCGCAGACTGTGCTTTTTGTTAAATGGTGTAAATCTGCCAGTAGTTTCTGAGAAAATTGCAAGTAAAATCATAGCGATATCGAGAGACGGAGTTCAGCACGCGTACGGAAATCCGTTCAATAATGAGCGCAAGCTGCATGCTGATTGGCTGTCAACTGTCTGTCAACACTCGAAACCAGGAAGTGTTGGCGGTCATCTTGTGCCCCGCTAGAACCGAGTCACAAGAAAACAGTAAAACAAAGTTGAGAAATAAGGGAAGGGGGTAGGCTAGAGACATTCTGACCCTCTAGGTTTGCTCAGGGGGTCGTATATCGATGTTTAGGTTACATTTTTTATTTTTTATTTTTTAAAGAAAAATCGCGGCGTACGCCTATGGAAATAAGTACAATTATGAGCAGGAGCTGGATGCTGATTGGCTGTCAATACTCCAAACCAGGAAATGTTGGCAGCCATCTTGTCGGGAGAGTAGAGTCACAAGAAAACAGTAAAAGGAAGTTGAGAAATAAGGAAAGGGGGCAGGGTAGAAACATTCTTACCCTATAGTCTTGGTAAGGGGGTGGTACATGGATCTTTAGGCTCCAATTTTTTTTAAAATAAAAAATGGCGGTGTACTCGTGCAGTAATTGTACGCAGTGGAAAAGGTGAAAAAATTAGGTCCCGGGGGGGGCAAATTACGGGGGCAATCTTTCTGCATAATGGGGGCTTGTAAGGTGCCCCGAGCACTGGGGAACGGCACTCCTCTGGTTTTATTTTGAAGTATGCGGGGGGTTACGGTCCTACTCCCCGCAGTCTCGGTGAGCGGCACCCCTCGGGTCTTTTTAAAAAATATATATATGTTTTGAGCTCTCTCTCTCTGTCTCTCCCCGTACATGTCACGGGGAACGCCACATTTCTGGGGCAGTGATATGTAAAATTACCTTCCAGCTCTAGATACTTGCATTGTCTGGAGTTTTTTATTACTGTTGGGAGGGTGGGCTTGATAATACGTCCTTGTAAATTGCCATAGAAGCCTATGTTCTGGTGTTAACATGGGCTTCTATGGGAAATAACAAGGCCGTATTATCAAGTACATTATCGCAGTTTTATCGGCAGTTTCCTGTCAAAAAAACTGTGATAATTTTAACACCAGTCCTTGATAATATGCACCTAAGTTTACTGGTAAAAAAAAGAGCAATGGGCCATATTATCAACAAAAGGCAATACATTATTGTCGCTTTTATCGGCAGGAAACTTCTGATAAAGCGGTGATAATGGGCTTGAAAATATGCACTTATGAATAACCATAGCAGCCTAGGTTAGGATCAGAACCTGGGCTGCTATGGGAATTTACAAGGGCCTATGGTTTTTTATTAATGTTGGGAGGGTGGGCTTGATAATACGTCCTTGTACATTCCCATAGAAGGCTATGTTCTGGTGTTAACATGAATGAATTTGGAAGGGTGACTGCACTCTATTTACTAAGCGTGTTGGGCGTTAATCCGGTATGTGTGCTGTGCTGGTATGTAGCCTGCAAACTATGAAATCAAAAAGTGAATTAGGCCTGGTTGAGAACCAGGACACCAGTACGCACTACTTAAATTGAGTTTAGACGTTAATACATTTATTAAATTTTCTTCAGTAAATTAGCTTAGGTCAACATAACATTCATTTTCATGTTACATTTGTTCTGGCGCATATTCATTTGCCAACAAATACATTGTCGTTTTCAAACATTAAATAATAAACATCAGAGTATCAATACATTCAGCGTTCACCCAATGCATTTCGGGGCGCGAAGCCCCTTCGTCAGGGGTCTGTGTGTGGAAAAAAAAGGAGAAAAAGGAAAAGTAAGAGTAAGGAACCTTTTACTGTTGATGCACTATCGTTAGTAGAACAGGGTGTATGAATGATGTATTAGTCTTACCGCAGGCTGAGTAGGATATATAGAATGACACTCGACTTTAGGTGAATGGTGTGAATCTAAGCAACAAAGAGAAGAGGGTTTAAACATATGGGTTGATAAAACCAAGGGCGTGTGCGAACGCCTTGCGTGAAGCATAAAGTTACCTGTATCAATGTATTGATGCAGTCTGTGAAAACAGAAGAGAAAAGGGGCGTGGAAGGTTTAGACTGTTATCATTGTACAATATTAGAATAGGTTCATGGTTCGAATATATTTGTGAGACCTCACCTTGTCAGTGCTGACTTGAAATTAAGGAGCCTGTTTGAAAAACAAGTAAAAATGCTATTCAATATTGCAAACTAGAGGTAGTTGCGGTAAATAAGCGTGCCAGGAGTAGTTATGTATTACCTTAGAGTCCTACTCGGTGGATGTCAGACTCCACAGGTGCTCAGACAAGAAGCCTGTGTGAAAAATAATTGAAGCGCTAATCAATATCCCAGGCTAGCAGTGGTTAGCAAAAAATGAACGTGCCAAAAGTGGCAGTGGTTACCTTAGAGTCCTATTAGGTGAGCGTCAGACTCTATACGTATTCAAGCAGTGCTGTAATGAAGATCTGCCAAAAGAAACGAACACGAAGGTTTTTTTTAAAAAAAGTGCTAGCTAGCGTGCGCTTTTATATAGAAAAATGATTGCAGAAATGCTCCGTTTGGCTATTTCGGAAAAAATCTTACCGGGGCTCGGAGTTCAAATGTTCTCGTGTCAGCGTTCTTCGGGAAATGTCACGAAGGCAGCTAGTCCTTCTTTTATTTGACAAGTGAGTTGTGCGCGCGGCTATCAAAAACGGACTACGGAGGTCTCGACTTCGCGTGTGCATAAACAGAGTGAACGGGCGGCTAGTCCTTCCTTAATTGAAGTGACCGTGTCATTCAAAAAATTATAAGTGGGTCAGACACGTAAGAAAGCGTGAGTTATAGAAACGATATGATGGAGAGTATGCTATGTCCACGCAATAAATAACAGTCTAGGTTAAGTGGCTCAGTTATCTGTACAGGGTTCTGAATGGCGATGAGCGCCATCTTGGAGAGGGGGTATTCGCTGCTAGCTATGTGCATGAAGTGAGCAGAGTTGATTAGATGCTATGAACGGGAGGGGTGTTTAGATGATGTATAGAAGAGTGATATGAACCAACCAGTATTTATAACTTTAAGCAATTATACACCTTATGTTTCATTAAGAGCATAAGAAATATGAGCATTACAAATATGCCTGCCTATTTACATTCTACAGATAGAATACGATTTGTATCTGTATTTGGTCAGAAATGCCAGTGTAAAGTGGGAAAGGGAAGGTAATGAAACGTCTGTGGAATTGAAATGCACTTAAGTACCTGTGATGGGGTGGTAGCTTGAAAATGTTAGGTTGAAGAATGGATATTGTGAAGGGGTGAGAGATGATGTGCGATTAGAAGTGCTTATAAAAAGCATATAAGATCTAGTTTGTCATTCAATCCGTTCGGGGTGAGAGTTTGGAGTTTACGGATCCAGAATGTTTCTCTCTGAATTAGTATTTTAGCGTTGTCAGTGCCCAGTTTTTGGGGGACCATTTCAATAACTTGGAATCTTAGTTGGGCGATGGAGTGTCCAGCTTCATTCCAATGTTTAGCAAGGGGAGCAGTTAGATTCTTGTTACGAATACGGCTTTTGTGTTCCGTTAATCTGATCTTAAGTTTTCTGTCAGTTTTGCCAACATATAACAGTCCGCAAGGACATTTTATGGAATAAACCACGTGTTCTGAGTTACAGTTAGTTGTGTGTCTCAATTTTATTTTTTCACCCGTCCGTGGGTGCAACAAAGTGTCTCCTGGAATTACATTGTTGCAGTTTTTGCAGTTGTAGCATTTCTGGGTTCCTTTATGCATTCTTTTTGACGCCATGTCACTATCGGTAGCCTTGTTCAATAGTTCTTTTAGGTTTTGCGATCTTTGGTATGCGAACAGTGGTTTGTCCCGAAACAGTGTTGTGAAGTCCTTTTCAGCTGTGATGATTTCCCATCTTTTAGAGATGATCCTTTGTATGTCTTTTGACGCAGATGAGTATTTTGACACAAATACTGTCCTTTGGTTGTCTGTTTTGATCTTTTTTTGCAGTAAATTCTTTCTAGGCATATTTTTAACTTTCTCCAAATGAACTTCTAGTAGTTTTGCTGGGTAACCCCTGTCCAAGTATCTCTGTTTCTGTTGTTCTAGGCTTTTCTCACATTCCTTCTCGTCGGATGATATTCTTTTAATTCTCATAAATTGAGAAATTGGGAGATTATTTATGAGATTGGTTGGATGAAAGCTCTCATAAAGCAGTGCTGTGTTTCTGTCCGTTTCTTTTTTAAAAAGTTTGGTGTGGATCAATCCATTTCGGAGTTCAACAAGAACATCCAGAAAGGGGAGTGCTGTGTCGCTGATGCTGTGGGTGAATTGTATTCGTGGGTTAGCCAAGTTTAAACTCTTGATATTCTGTAATAATTCTGCTGCTGTGTGTCTCCATATGATGAAAATATCATCAATATATCGTTTGAAATAAACTAGTCCAGCTTGCCATGTGGGATCTTCTAATATGTAGTCTAGCTCGAACTTTGCCATGAAAATATTCGCGTAAACGCAGGCTCCTGGAAATCCCATGGCCGTGCCTGTTTGTTGAATATAGAAACTTTCTTTCCATGCAAAGTAGCTGTTTAGTAGGCAAAATTCAAGTAGTTGTAATAGGAAACATTTCAATTCATCCGGTATTTCTGATCTCAGTAATGCCCATTCCATCGCTTCCAGCCCTTGTTTGTGGGGAATTGATGTATAAAGCGAAGTTACATCGATCGTGCATAGTGTCCAGTTTTCATTGTCCATTTTCGTGACTTCAGTTAGACTTCTCAAAAAGTCTGATGTGTCCTCTATGTATGTGGTCCATTTTTGCATGAACGGTTGCATGTGCGCATCTATGAAGATGCCGAGATTTTCGAAGATTGAGGAGCAGCCCGATACAATTGGCCTGAAGGGAGGGTTTTCTAGGTTCTTGTGAACTTTCGGTAGAAAGTATATCTTAGGTCTGCGTGGATGAAGTTGTTGTAGGTAACGTTTCGTTGAATTGTCAATCCAGTTGAACTCCTCTGCTTTGTCTAGAATGGTATCTAATTGCTGTGCCATGGTCATGGTGGGATCTTGCTCCAATTTAGTGTATGTGCCGGCATCCTGAACATGTTCATCTCCTTTTCGTATATAAAACGTTGTGTCCATTAGAACCAGTGCGCCGCCTTTATCAGCTCTTTGGAATGTGAGGTCTTTGTTGTTCGCTAATCTTTGGAGAGCACTGTATTCCGCTCTGGTCAGGTTTCGGCTTTTCCTTTTAAGTTGAATTCTATTCATATCTGTTTTCACCAGAGTTTCGAATGTGTCCAATGTTTTATGGGATGTTGGAGGCATAAAGTTGCTCTTAGGTCTGAATCGTTTGTCTGTCTCCATGCTGTCCGCTGTTGGGTTAAGGACTGAAAAAAAGTACTTTAGCCTTAGGATTCGCATGAATTTGAAGAGTGCTACCTCCATTTCTAGGGCATTTGTGTGGTACGTGGTTACGAACGATGTGCCTTTGTTTAATACCTTTTTTTCAAAGTCCGTGAGAGTGTGGTGTGAGATGTTGATTATGAGGTCTTGGTTTGACTTCTTAATCCAGTCTTCTTCAGCAGGTCTCTGTCTTTCTCCCGCTGCTTGTCCCTTTCCCTGTCCTCTTCGCGATTTTTTTCTCCAGTTGTTGTTGTGGAGGCTTCTGGTGGTTTGCTTGGTAGGGGATCCGTGGCTAAAAAAGAAGCCGATGATGATTCAGTTGTAACATCCGCTGAAGCAGAGTGTTGCGCTGTGGGTTTTTGTGTTTGTGTGGTTACCACTGGTTGCCTTCTTGAACTGATGTCGCTGTCTGAAACTACACTTTCATCTGAGGAGGTTGGTTGTTGTCTTGTTTTGCTATTGAAACGTCGTTTCGCATACACCTCTGCCCAAGTGTAGGCCTCGTTTAATTTATAGTCAATGGTGTCGCGTTTGAATTTACGCAACTTAGTTTCTTCCAGTTCCTTGCCATATTTATCTAGTCTTGTGTTCATGTCTTCAAGGGTCCTGCCCCATACGTCATCCTCGATTCTTTCTGACAAATCGCGTTTAAGGTTGTGTATTTCCTCTTCTAAATCAGCTATGGTTTTAGCGAGTTCCTCTACTAGCAAGAGTATTAAATCTAGGGAGCACTTATTGAGGATTTCAAACCATTTCTCCATGAATTTTTGGTTATTATTCAATCTGTATAGCATAGGTCTTATAGCTAGTCTGAGTCCTCTAGGTATCCGCTTAACCCGATGGTATTGAATGAGTGTTGTTGCGTGTAGTCGCTGGTTTAGCTCACGTCGAGTTAAATATTCTAATTGCTTTAGCTGTTGTGTTATCGTTCCTCCTTGTGCATCAAAAGTTTTGGATTCCTTAATCAATTTGTATATCTGATTTGCATCTTCGACAGTATAAACCTTGGTATTGGCTCTGTTGTCTGTGATGGCCGCTATTGATTCGAACGACATTTTCACTGGTTGGTGCTAGTACCCTTGGGTTGCAGTGGGAAAAATGAATGAATTTGGAAGGGTGACTGCACTCTATTTACTAAGCGTGTTGGGCGTTAATCCGGTATGTGTGCTGTGCTGGTATGTAGCCTGCAAACTATGAAATCAAAAAGTGAATTAGGCCTGGTTGAGAACCAGGACACCAGTACGCACTACTTAAATTGAGTTTAGACGTTAATACATTTATTAAATTTTCTTCAGTAAATTAGCTTAGGTCAACATAACATTCATTTTCATGTTACATTTGTTCTGGCGCATATTCATTTGCCAACAAATACATTGTCGTTTTCAAACATTAAATAATAAACATCAGAGTATCAATACATTCAGCGTTCACCCAATGCATTTCGGGGCGCGAAGCCCCTTCGTCAGGGGTCTGTGTGTGGAAAAAAAAGGAGAAAAAGGAAAAGTAAGAGTAAGGAACCTTTTACTGTTGATGCACTATCGTTAGTAGAACAGGGTGTATGAATGATGTATTAGTCTTACCGCAGGCTGAGTAGGATATATAGAATGACACTCGACTTTAGGTGAATGGTGTGAATCTAAGCAACAAAGAGAAGAGGGTTTAAACATATGGGTTGATAAAACCAAGGGCGTGTGCGAACGCCTTGCGTGAAGCATAAAGTTACCTGTATCAATGTATTGATGCAGTCTGTGAAAACAGAAGAGAAAAGGGGCGTGGAAGGTTTAGACTGTTATCATTGTACAATATTAGAATAGGTTCATGGTTCGAATATATTTGTGAGACCTCACCTTGTCAGTGCTGACTTGAAATTAAGGAGCCTGTTTGAAAAACAAGTAAAAATGCTGTTCAATATTGCAAACTAGAGGTAGTTGCGGTAAATAAGCGTGCCAGGAGTAGTTATGTATTACCTTAGAGTCCTACTCGGTGGATGTCAGACTCCACAGGTGCTCAGACAAGAAGCCTGTGTGAAAAATAATTGAAGCGCTAATCAATATCCCAGGCTAGCAGTGGTTAGCAAAAAATGAACGTGCCAAAAGTGGCAGTGGTTACCTTAGAGTCCTATTAGGTGAGCGTCAGACTCTATACGTATTCAAGCAGTGCTGTAATGAAGATCTGCCAAAAGAAACGAACACGAAGGTTTTTTTTAAAAAAAGTGCTAGCTAGCGTGCGCTTTTATATAGAAAAATGATTGCAGAAATGCTCCGTTTGGCTATTTCGGAAAAAATCTTACCGGGGCTCGGAGTTCAAATGTTCTCGTGTCAGCGTTCTTCGGGAAATGTCACGAAGGCAGCTAGTCCTTCTTTTATTTGACAAGTGAGTTGTGCGCGCGGCTATCAAAAACGGACTACGGAGGTCTCGACTTCGCGTGTGCATAAACAGAGTGAACGGGCGGCTAGTCCTTCCTTAATTGAAGTGACCGTGTCATTCAAAAAATTATAAGTGGGTCAGACACGTAAGAAAGCGTGAGTTATAGAAACGATATGATGGAGAGTATGCTATGTCCACGCAATAAATAACAGTCTAGGTTAAGTGGCTCAGTTATCTGTACAGGGTTCTGAATGGCGATGAGCGCCATCTTGGAGAGGGGGTATTCGCTGCTAGCTATGTGCATGAAGTGAGCAGAGTTGATTAGATGCTATGAACGGGAGGGGTGTTTAGATGATGTATAGAAGAGTGATATGAACCAACCAGTATTTATAACTTTAAGCAATTATACACCTTATGTTTCATTAAGAGCATAAGAAATATGAGCATTACAAATATGCCTGCCTATTTACATTCTACAGATAGAATACGATTTGTATCTGTATTTGGTCAGAAATGCCAGTGTAAAGTGGGAAAGGGAAGGTAATGAAACGTCTGTGGAATTGAAATGCACTTAAGTACCTGTGATGGGGTGGTAGCTTGAAAATGTTAGGTTGAAGAATGGATATTGTGAAGGGGTGAGAGATGATGTGCGATTAGAAGTGCTTATAAAAAGCATATAAGATCTAGTTTGTCATTCAATCCGTTCGGGGTGAGAGTTTGGAGTTTACGGATCCAGAATGTTTCTCTCTGAATTAGTATTTTAGCGTTGTCAGTGCCCAGTTTTTGGGGGACCATTTCAATAACTTGGAATCTTAGTTGGGCGATGGAGTGTCCAGCTTCATTCCAATGTTTAGCAAGGGGAGCAGTTAGATTCTTGTTACGAATACGGCTTTTGTGTTCCGTTAATCTGATCTTAAGTTTTCTGTCAGTTTTGCCAACATATAACAGTCCGCAAGGACATTTTATGGAATAAACCACGTGTTCTGAGTTACAGTTAGTTGTGTGTCTCAATTTTATTTTTTCACCCGTCCGTGGGTGCAACAAAGTGTCTCCTGGAATTACATTGTTGCAGTTTTTGCAGTTGTAGCATTTCTGGGTTCCTTTATGCATTCTTTTTGACGCCATGTCACTATCGGTAGCCTTGTTCAATAGTTCTTTTAGGTTTTGCGATCTTTGGTATGCGAACAGTGGTTTGTCCCGAAACAGTGTTGTGAAGTCCTTTTCAGCTGTGATGATTTCCCATCTTTTAGAGATGATCCTTTGTATGTCTTTTGACGCAGATGAGTATTTTGACACAAATACTGTCCTTTGGTTGTCTGTTTTGATCTCAACAGAAACAGAGATACTTGGACAGGGGTTACCCAGCAAAACTACTAGAAGTTCATTTGGAGAAAGTTAAAAATATGCCTAGAAAGAATTTACTGCAAAAAAAGATCAAAACAGACAACCAAAGGACAGTATTTGTGTCAAAATACTCATCTGCGTCAAAAGACATACAAAGGATCATCTCTAAAAGATGGGAAATCATCACAGCTGAAAAGGACTTCACAACACTGTTTCGGGACAAACCACTGTTCGCATACCAAAGATCGCAAAACCTAAAAGAACTATTGAACAAGGCTACCGATAGTGACATGGCGTCAAAAAGAATGCATAAAGGAACCCAGAAATGCTACAACTGCAAAAACTGCAACAATGTAATTCCAGGAGACACTTTGTTGCACCCACGGACGGGTGAAAAAATAAAATTGAGACACACAACTAACTGTAACTCAGAACACGTGGTTTATTCCATAAAATGTCCTTGCGGACTGTTATATGTTGGCAAAACTGACAGAAAACTTAAGATCAGATTAACGGAACACAAAAGCCGTATTCGTAACAAGAATCTAACTGCTCCCCTTGCTAAACATTGGAATGAAGCTGGACACTCCATCGCCCAACTAAGATTCCAAGTTATTGAAATGGTCCCCCAAAAACTGGGCACTGACAACGCTAAAATACTAATTCAGAGAGAAACATTCTGGATCCGTAAACTCCAAACTCTCACCCCGAACGGATTGAATGACAAACTAGATCTTATATGCTTTTTATAAGCACTTCTAATCGCACATCATCTCTCACCCCTTCACAATATCCATTCTTCAACCTAACATTTTCAAGCTACCACCCCATCACAGGTACTTAAGTGCATTTCAATTCCACAGACGTTTCATTACCTTCCCTTTCCCACTTTACACTGGCATTTCTGACCAAATACAGATACAAATCGTATTCTATCTGTAGAATGTAAATAGGCAGGCATATTTGTAATGCTCATATTTCTTATGCTCTTAATGAAACATAAGGTGTATAATTGCTTAAAGTTATAAATACTGGTTGGTTCATATCACTCTTCTATACATCATCTAAACACCCCTCCCGTTCATAGCATCTAATCAACTCTGCTCACTTCATGCACATAGCTAGCAGCGAATACCCCCTCTCCAAGATGGCGCTCATCGCCATTCAGAACCCTGTACAGATAACTGAGCCACTTAACCTAGACTGTTATTTATTGCGTGGACATAGCATACTCTCCATCATATCGTTTCTATAACTCACGCTTTCTTACGTGTCTGACCCACTTATAATTTTTTGAATGACACGGTCACTTCAATTAAGGAAGGACTAGCCGCCCGTTCACTCTGTTTATGCACACGCGAAGTCGAGACCTCCGTAGTCTGTTTTTGATAGCCGCGCGCACAACTCACTTGTCAAATAAAAGAAGGACTAGCTGCCTTCGTGACATTTCCCGAAGAACGCTGACACGAGAACATTTGAACTCCGAGCCCCGGTAAGATTTTTTCCGAAATAGCCAAACGGAGCATTTCTGCAATCATTTTTCTATATAAAAGCGCACGCTAGCTAGCACTTTTTTTAAAAAAAACCTTCGTGTTCGTTTCTTTTGGCAGATCTTCATTACAGCACTGCTTGAATACGTATAGAGTCTGACGCTCACCTAATAGGACTCTAAGGTAACCACTGCCACTTTTGGCACGTTCATTTTTTGCTAACCACTGCTAGCCTGGGATATTGATTAGCGCTTCAATTATTTTTCACACAGGCTTCTTGTCTGAGCACCTGTGGAGTCTGACATCCACCGAGTAGGACTCTAAGGTAATACATAACTACTCCTGGCACGCTTATTTACCGCAACTACCTCTAGTTTGCAATATTGAATAGCATTTTTACTTGTTTTTCAAACAGGCTCCTTAATTTCAAGTCAGCACTGACAAGGTGAGGTCTCACAAATATATTCGAACCATGAACCTATTCTAATATTGTACAATGATAACAGTCTAAACCTTCCACGCCCCTTTTCTCTTCTGTTTTCACAGACTGCATCAATACATTGATACAGGTAACTTTATGCTTCACGCAAGGCGTTCGCACACGCCCTTGGTTTTATCAACCCATATGTTTAAACCCTCTTCTCTTTGTTGCTTAGATTCACACCATTCACCTAAAGTCGAGTGTCATTCTATATATCCTACTCAGCCTGCGGTAAGACTAATACATCATTCATACACCCTGTTCTACTAACGATAGTGCATCAACAGTAAAAGGTTCCTTACTCTTACTTTTCCTTTTTCTCCTTTTTTTTTCCACACACAGACCCCTGACGAAGGGGCTTCGCGCCCCGAAATGCATTGGGTGAACGCTGAATGTATTGATACTCTGATGTTTATTATTTAATGTTTGAAAACGACAATGTATTTGTTGGCAAATGAATATGCGCCAGAACAAATGTAACATGAAAATGAATGTTATGTTGACCTAAGCTAATTTACTGAAGAAAATTTAATAAATGTATTAACGTCTAAACTCAATTTAAGTAGTGCGTACTGGTGTCCTGGTTCTCAACCAGGCCTAATTCACTTTTTGATTTCATAGTTTGCAGGCTACATACCAGCACAGCACACATACCGGATTAACGCCCAACACGCTTAGTAAATAGAGTGCAGTCACCCTTCCAAATTCATTCATTTTTCCCACTGCAACCCAAGGGTACTAGCACCAACCAGTGAAAATGTCGTTCGAATCAATAGCGGCCATCACAGACAACAGAGCCAATACCAAGGTTTATACTGTCGAAGATGCAAATCAGATATACAAATTGATTAAGGAATCCAAAACTTTTGATGCACAAGGAGGAACGATAACACAACAGCTAAAGCAATTAGAATATTTAACTCGACGTGAGCTAAACCAGCGACTACACGCAACAACACTCATTCAATACCATCGGGTTAAGCGGATACCTAGAGGACTCAGACTAGCTATAAGACCTATGCTATACAGATTGAATAATAACCAAAAATTCATGGAGAAATGGTTTGAAATCCTCAATAAGTGCTCCCTAGATTTAATACTCTTGCTAGTAGAGGAACTCGCTAAAACCATAGCTGATTTAGAAGAGGAAATACACAACCTTAAACGCGATTTGTCAGAAAGAATCGAGGATGACGTATGGGGCAGGACCCTTGAAGACATGAACACAAGACTAGATAAATATGGCAAGGAACTGGAAGAAACTAAGTTGCGTAAATTCAAACGCGACACCATTGACTATAAATTAAACGAGGCCTACACTTGGGCAGAGGTGTATGCGAAACGACGTTTCAATAGCAAAACAAGACAACAACCAACCTCCTCAGATGAAAGTGTAGTTTCAGACAGCGACATCAGTTCAAGAAGGCAACCAGTGGTAACCACACAAACACAAAAACCCACAGCGCAACACTCTGCTTCAGCGGATGTTACAACTGAATCATCATCTGCTTCTTTTTTAGCCACGGATCCCCTACCAAGCAAACCACCAGAAGCCTCCACAACAACAACTGGAGAAAAAAATCGCGAAGAGGACAGGGAAAGGGACAAGCAGCGGGAGAAAGACAGAGACCTGCTGAAGAAGACTGGATTAAGAAGTCAAACCAAGACCTCATAATCAACATCTCACACCACACTCTCACGGACTTTGAAAAAAAGGTATTAAACAAAGGCACATCGTTCGTAACCACGTACCACACAAATGCCCTAGAAATGGAGGTAGCACTCTTCAAATTCATGCGAATCCTAAGGCTAAAGTACTTTTTTTCAGTCCTTAACCCAACAGCGGACAGCATGGAGACAGACAAACGATTCAGACCTAAGAGCAACTTTATGCCTCCAACATCCCATAAAACATTGGACACATTCGAAACTCTGGTGAAAACAGATATGAATAGAATTCAACTTAAAAGGAAAAGCCGAAACCTGACCAGAGCGGAATACAGTGCTCTCCAAAGATTAGCGAACAACAAAGACCTCACATTCCAAAGAGCTGATAAAGGCGGCGCACTGGTTCTAATGGACACAACGTTTTATATACGAAAAGGAGATGAACATGTTCAGGATGCCGGCACATACACTAAATTGGAGCAAGATCCCACCATGACCATGGCACAGCAATTAGATACCATTCTAGACAAAGCAGAGGAGTTCAACTGGATTGACAATTCAACGAAACGTTACCTACAACAACTTCATCCACGCAGACCTAAGATATACTTTCTACCGAAAGTTCACAAGAACCTAGAAAACCATCCCTTCAGGCCAATTGTATCGGGCTGCTCCTCAATCTTCGAAAATCTCGGCATCTTCATAGATGCGCACATGCAACCGTTCATGCAAAAATGGACCACATACATAGAGGACACATCAGACTTTTTGAGAAGTCTAACTGAAGTCACGAAAATGGACAATGAAAACTGGACACTATGCACGATCGATGTAACTTCGCTTTATACATCAATTCCCCACAAACAAGGGCTGGAAGCGATGGAATGGGCATTACTGAGATCAGAAATACCGGATGAATTGAAATGTTTCCTATTACAACTACTTGAATTTTGCCTACTAAACAGCTACTTTGCATGGAAAGAAAGTTTCTATATTCAACAAACAGGCACGGCCATGGGATTTCCAGGAGCCTGCGTTTACGCGAATATTTTCATGGCAAAGTTCGAGCTAGACTACATATTAGAAGATCCCACATGGCAAGCTGGACTAGTTTATTTCAAACGATATATTGATGATATTTTCATCATATGGAGACACACAGCAGCAGAATTATTACAGAATATCAAGAGTTTAAACTTGGCTAACCCACGAATACAATTCACCCACAGCATCAGCGACACAGCACTCCCCTTTCTGGATGTTCTTGTTGAACTCCGAAATGGATTGATCCACACCAAACTTTTTAAAAAGAAACGGACAGAAACACAGCACTGCTTTATGAGAGCTT